>NW_021703784.1:53559162-53639149 GCF_005190385.1 Monodon monoceros
TAGTTCTCTTTTTGGTTTTTTAAGGAACCTCCATACTGTTCCCCATACTGGCTGTATCAATTTACATTCCCACCAACAGTGCAAGAGGGTTCCCTTTTCTCCAGAACCTCTCCAGCATTTATTGTTTCTAGATTTTTTGATGATGGCCATTCTGACCACTGTGAGATGATATCTCACTGTAGTTTTGATTTGCATTTCTCTAATGATTAATGATGTTGAGCCTTGTTTCATGTGTTTGTTGGCAATCTGTATATCTTCTTTGGAGAAATGTCTATTTAGGTCTTTTGCCCATTTTTGGATTGGGTTGTTTGTGTTTTTGATATTGAGCTGCATGAGCTGCTTGTAAATTTTGGAGATTAATCCTTTGTCAGTTGCTTCATTTGCCAATTTTTTCTCCCATTCTGACAGTTGTCTTTTGGTCTTGTTTATGGTTTCCTTTGCTGTGCAAAACCTTTGAAGTTTCATTAGGTCTCATTTGTTTATTTTTATTTCCATTTGTCTAGGAGGTGGGTCAAAAAGGATCTTTCTGTGATTTATGTCATAGAGTGTTTTGCCTATGTTTTCCTGTAAGAGTTTGATAGTTTCTGGCCTTACATTTAGGTCTTTAATCCATTTTGAGTTTATTTTTGTGTATGGTGTTAGGGAGTGTTCTAATCCCATACTTTTACATGTAGCTTTCCAGTTTTCCCAGCACCACTTATTGAAGAGGCTGTCTTTTCTCCACTGTATATTCTTGCCTCCTTTATCAAAGATAAGGTGACCATATGTGCGTGGGTTTATCTCTGGGCTTTCTATCCTGTTCCATTGATCTATCTTTCTGTTTTTGTGCCAGTACCATACTGTCTTGATTACTGTAGTTTTGTAGTATAGTCTGAAGTCAGGAAGTCTGCTTTCTCCAGCTGCATTTTTCGTTCTCAAGATTGCTTTGGCTATTTGGGGTCTTTTGTAGTGAGGTGGATGGACCTAGAGCCTGTCATACAGAGTGAAGTAAGTCAGAAAGAGAAAAACAAATACTGTATGCTAACCCATATATATGGAATGTAAGGAAAAGAAAAAAAAGGTCATGAAGAACCTAGAGGTAAGACGGGAATAAAGACACAGACCTACTAGAGAATGGACTTGAGGATATGGGGAGGTGTAAGCTGTGACAAAGTGAGAGAGTGGCATGGACATATATACACTACCAGACGTATTATAGATAGCTAGTGGGAAGCAGCCGCATAGCACAGGGAGATCATCTCTGTGGTTTGTGACCACCTAGAGGGGTGGGATATTGAGGGTGGGAAAGAGGGAGAAGCAAGAGGGAAGAGATATGGGAACATATGTATATGTATAACTGATTCACTTTGTTATAAAGCAGAAACTAACACACCATTGTAAAGCAATTATACTCCAATAAAGATGTTTAATAAAAAAAGGCAACATCTCAGGAACTCCGAAGGTAAGTGATGCAATCTTTAGACCCTCTGTGGTCACTCAGGCTGACAAAGACTAGGGGATGTGTGACAAAGTGAGTCAGAGAAGGAGAGGTGGCATGGGCACACATTGGGGGTAAAGATCTCATCCCACACGCACATCCTGTCATACAGTGTGCAGTGGGTGCTTCCTAATAGCTTGTCATTGGCTGATTCCCCAGTGGGGTGATGGGCATAATCCCATGTCCACCCAAAGGCATTTGGTCTTGATAGGAAACTAGAGCTGAGAATACCTGTCTGGGAGCCCAGCGTTAGAAGCAGCAAGTTGTGTTCCATTATGTGCCCATCAGGTATTCACACCCCTCCAGGGCTCATATTCCCATGTATTTGATGATGTGTAGGGGCAGACACCACAGCACCCTCCCTGGGGCTCAGATTTATCCCGGGCTGACTGTGGAGTCATGTGAACATTGCTGGGGCAGGGCTGCCTCAGGTGGCAGCACTGTCCTCCCAGAAAGCAGGGCTGTCTGGTTTGGGGCCTCCATTTCACCAGACAGCCCCTCCACCTCCTGCACAGGCATCTGGAGAGAACAGGATTAGCACTCCCTGTGGAGTGGTTTGTCACCTACATGCAGGTGACCCCAGACCCTTGAGTGTGTGAGGGCAAGTGGAGCTGGGCTGGCTGTGCTGAAGTACCAGGGGGGCCTTGAGGACAGATCACAAACATGCCAACCTCTCCCCTGTCATTTCTCTAGGTGCTCATCCCAGCCACAGCCCAGAAGCATGCCCACCCCCAGATCACACCTTCCCTGCCTGAATCCCCCACCCCCGGACCTGCCCAGGTCCTGTCCAAACTTGTATGTTCCATCCAGGTCACAAAGTAATATTTTACAGGCACCCACTGGACGTAAGGATTCATCCCAAGGCAGCACGGTTCCTGAGGTTCTTGGAGGTTTCTTGATGAGCCAAGGAGATGTTTCTGGCAGGATGCAAGGGCCACTCTTGATCCACTGGCCCTAGGTAAGGCCCAGAAGCTGGTTCCCCCCCCCCGGATCTCCAGCTCATCCACACTTAGGTCACCACCTCCCAGGGCAGCATCCCCTCAGCCTGCCCCAGGCTCAGCCAGTCCTTTAAGCACCCCCCACCAACCCCCAGACCCAGACCAAAGAGACAGTTCTATAGGCCACTCCCCCAAAGGGCCCTGTCCTGGCCCCACACCCTGCCCCCGCCCCTCCCCCAGCAAAGACACTACAGGGCCAGAAGATGGAACACATGCTTTATGCCTGAGGTGATCAGGGGAGCCTCGAGCAGGGGCTCAGCACTCACTCACACTGTAATATATAAAAGTGGTCTGTCTTCCCTCACCCCAGCTTAGGCTCCTGGACTTAGGGGAATGAAGCCAGTCCCTTAGGCTTCAGAACAATCTTGGTTGGTTGTTCCCAGCATGAAGAACTAGGTAGTCCTCTTGGTACCTTTCCTGGTGGTGCACAGAAAGTCAAAAGAGGCCACATAGTAGGGCTAGTCTGAGCTAAGAAGGGCATCCAAGGAGCACAGGGTTTTACAACTGGGAAGGCCACAGCAAGCCAGGACTAGAACCAACCAGGTGCTTCAGGGGTGGATGGAGGGGAGTTCTGCATCCCGGTAAGGCCACTGCACCGGAAGAAGGGTCAGAGGCCACGATGGTACAGTCAGTGGTGGCCAGCCGGCCCAGCCTCCCTGCCTCGATGGCAAAGGTCTTCCCCCAGCTGCAGAGGTAGCTGATGGTCCTGAGCCAGTTGCTGCCTAGAGAGCAGGCACAGAGCCAGCACCACCTCCCCACTGTTCACTTGCCACTCCTGGAGCCCCGCTGTTTGCTCATGGCCGTGAGCATCTGGCTAATATAGGAAGTCAGGAGGTCATCCATCTTGTAGCCCTGGAAACAGCAGCAAGAAGATAAACAGATGTAGGACACGGCTGCCCACTCAGACCCAGGACACAGCTCCCAGCAAACTGCAGTGGACAGAAGCCCGGACAAAGGCAGATCCTGCCCCCTCCTCTGGACTTACTTAAGTCTCCCCAGCCACACGGCTGAAGGGTTGGATTCATCCAGCCAGACATCTAGGGCTCTAAGCTGTTGCGACCTCACATTAAGGTGCTAATTTGTGTGTCCCTCAACTGAAGCCGCAGGTGAGGCAGGGGAGCCCGCCAGGCCTGGAAGGAAGAGCTCTCACCAGTGACGTCTCACAGAGAAGTTTGCTCCCGCGCACCAGGTTCCCAATGGTGATGTGGAAGTAGGTGTTGCCGCTGCTCCAGTTGGAGATCTTGGTGAAGGGGTGGGTGGTCAAGATGTCCTAGGGGAGCAGAGAGTCTGCAGCTGCACGCCCTGGACCGTCTGGCCTCACTCCTCAGCTCCAGCCCACAGACACCACCCACGCGAAGGACCTCAGACTCTCAGATGAGAAAAGGAGCAAAGGGTAGAGTCCAGCTGTGCTATGGAGCTGCTGTGGGAAGCAGATGCCTTCCCCCTCGAGGTCTTGGGTGGGGCCGGCTGTTGGGACAACCAAGGAAGCCCAGGAGGCCGTGAGGTGTATGGGGCCCAGAACTGTAAATCTGAGAGCCTGAAGGAACTGAAACTGTGGTCACAGATGAGATGGTCCAGCAGAGTTGGAGGGGGGAGACAAGAAGACACAGACTGGGGGAACACAGTGTGTGGGCTGGGTAGAGAAGAAGCCCAGGGAAGTGCCTGAGAGGGAGACCAAGGGGGATATGAGGAAAACCAGGAAAGTGGGCACACGGAGCCAAGGGGAAGATGGTGGTCGTTGCCCCCTTCGCCACCAGCCCCCGTTGTACCCTTCTGTGTCAGTGGCAGGACTTGTCTCCCCTCGGTAGGAACTGCTCTGGCCCACAAACCCGAGCAGCAGTTACCCCAGTAGAGCCTCCCACCCTGACCAGTGTGGACAGAGAGCATTCTGGGAGGAAGTGCTTGGAAGTATCCAGTGATGCTGAAAGGCCAAGCACTAGAGTGATTGGATTTAGTAGCGAGGGCTTTGTTAGTAACTCAGCAGTTTTGATGGAGAGATGAGAGGTAAGGAAGTAGACGCAGCAAACACGGTCAGCCTCTCAAGATGTGTGGCCAGGTGGGTGGATGAAGCGAGGATGGTGGTGGCTGATTGATAGGGTCTCTCGGGGTTTGAGTCTGGGGGTCTTTGTTAGAAGTGCAAACAGAGAAGCCCACCCCCGCCTCCTCTTCCCTGTTGCTGCTCACCTTGGTTCTGGGATCAATGAGGCTGACCCCATACTTGTTGATGGCAATTAGGAGAATCTCAGGAAAGTTTGGCTCTGTAGTTTGCTAGTTAAAAAAAAAAAAGCCAGAGACATCAGGTGGGGAACCGCCCCCAGGAGCCGCCCCCAGCTGGGCTTAAGTCTACCTCTCCTGCTGCCTGCATGATGCCAGGGGTGCACTGGTGTTCGTGGTCCTGCCACGACCTCATGGTTTCTAGCAATACCTCTGCTGGGCCCCCAGAGCTACCCCAACTCCCTTCACGGGTCCCCAACCAGCCCGGTAGCAGTTTCAGCTCTTCTGTCCTGCTTCTCTAGGAGTCTCTGCTATTGCTCTCTCAGCCCTAAAGCCCCTGATCTTTAAAAAGCCTCCTTGAACCCTACACCTGCCTCCAGGTGTACCTACCTACCTCTCTCTTCGTTGCACAGCCAGGCTTCTCAAAGGGGCTCCCTCCTCAGTGTGTAGCAAGGCCATTCCCCACTCTCCATCCTGACCTATCCCCTCGCCCCAGCCACTTCACCATTCTCCTGCCTCTGGTCCTGCCCCTCAGATCCACCCCAGCCCTGAAGTCAGAGTGGGCTCTGGCCCCATCAATCATCCCTGTGCAAAACCGTCCAGGCTGGGCACCACCTGCAGGAGGAACCCTACCAGCCTCTCCTGCTCGCCAACCTGCTGACCGCAGTCTGCTCGCCTCACACCCCCGCCCATCCACACTCACCCACTCGCACTTCCTGCCCAGGCCTGAGCTCTCACACCTCTGGGTCTTTGCTCGTGCCAGGCCGTCTGCCAGGAGCCCTCCCCTCAAGGTCTCCCTGGAAAGCTCAACGTTGCCTCCTCCAGGAAGCTGCCTCAGCCTTTGCCGTCTGGTTGGGCCTCCCAGGCTCTGCCACCCCACTGTCACGGTGCAGATCGTCCTGCATTACTCTGGCCTTTGTACACATCTGCCTCCCCTGCCAGGCTGAGATAACGGCCCCTCAGTGTCCCAGGACGAAGCCCAGGGCCCAGCGCTTAGCTGAGACACCTTGCTGGGACAGAGCGGAGGGCCATTTCCTCCTTTCCTTGCCTGGCAGAGACCACTGCCGTTTCCCAGAGCCAGGGGGAGGAGTCTCTGTGCCATCTGCTTCCCCCTCGTCCTCTCTGAGAAGCACGCACCCACGGCATACCTTCACCTCGAAGAAGGCTGAGCCGAAGGTGGGCCACTTGAAGATGAGCTTCAGGAAGGCCAGCTTGGCCTCCTCCTTGGACTTCCCTGCGTGCTTGTTGAAATAGGCGACGATGGACTGCAGGGGGAGCGGGGGGTCAGAGTCCTCTCCCCCCCCCCCCCCGCTCCTGCCCCATCTGCACTGGCAGCAGTCTATGGGCCCTGGAGGCTCTGAAGCCTCCCCACTTATACCAGTTAATGGACTCCTGACAGCCCTTCCCTCCCCAAAGCAAGCAGGCCAAATAGTATCAATTAAAAAAAATCCGGTCACCATGGTAACCAGGACAGGGCAAATTACTGCCAAGCGGCCAGCTGAATTTACAGGGGCCACAAGGGATACTTCCCTGGGCTGCTGCCCAGCACCTGCCCCCTTGACCCTAGGGTACCCAGAGCACCATTCAGGGGGCCCCTATTCCCACTGTCTCCCCCACGGTCACCCGCTTCCAGTCGTCAGGCGAGATCTGCCGGATGAGGTCCTGGGGCACCAGCTCCCGTAGAAGCTTGGGGATACTGGGGAAGTAGGACTTGTCCTCCTCAAACTTGGCCCTGTAGATGAGTGCCCCCAACTGCAGCACTTCCTCCCGCGTGCACTTGTGGTAGCCTCGGAGATACTTGGGCAACTCCTGCCAGAGACAGAGCAGGTCACAGGCAGTAGAAGCACCTGGAGGAAGTGGGTTCCTTCCCTTAAGCACCCCCCACCCCCCCCCCGTGAGGCCGGGTCTACTACTTTACCCCACATTTGGGCCCACCTGCTTCCCCAACCTCAGCTGACACTGCTCCCCAAGGGGGGAAGGCACACTATGGGGAAACAGCATTATGCCACACAGATTCAGTGCTTTCCAGATTTAAAAAGGCAGATGGAGGAGATCAGAGAGAAGGTTATGGGCTTCTTCCAGATGAGAGAAGATGGTGGACCGACCCAAGTTGGTGGAGGTGGTGATGGAGAGACGTGAATGCGTTTCAGAGATAAGAGATATTCGGGAGGTAAAGTCTTCAGGTGAGTGATTTAGGACATGGGAGAGGTCCACGCTGACTCAGGTTTCTGCCTTGGGGGAGCTGGGAGTTAACGGTGCCACTTGCTAAACGGGCAACATGGGGCAAAGGGGAGAGGAAGAGATCCTGGGTTTGAAGGAAGGCGGCCCTTCTGGCTCCCAGGCCAGGGTTCTCTCTACCAGGGCAGCTGCCTTCCCCACCACTGGCGCCCCTCCCAGCATCCTGGTCTGTCTGTCCCACAGAACGGTAAACGGCCACCTCGGAAGAGACCACCGAGGCTGCAGTCATGAAGACCTGGAATCAAACCCCAGCTCCATCAGCCCTGTGATCCTAATTACATCACTTGATCTGAGGGTTTCTCTGTAAAATGGGAACAGCATGCCTCCTTCTTGGGGGTTGTTGGGAGGACAGAACGAGTACAAGCTGCCAGACACACAATAGAGGCTCAGCCTGTGAGCCACCCTGCTGGCTTCCCGCAGGCCCATGCCCTGCTGGAAAACATCTACAGACCCAGGTGTACCAGCAGAATCCCAAATCCAGAGCATAGCCCCTCACCAAGGGAAGGGCCTGAGAGCTCAGCCCGAGGGCTGGAGGGTTGGGAAGGAGAAGGATCTGAGGTTGGGCACCTCCGGAGACCCCAGCAGGAATGGCTTCCAGTCCATGCTGCTGCCCCTCCCCTGGCAAGGACAGCAGGCAACCACAGCAGAGAGGCTCTGGGCAGCTCACCTGGTAATAGTGGAAGATGGAATCGGCCATGGGGTCCTTCCCTGGCACCGTGGTGGTCCACAGCTTCTTCATGAAGAACACTTGGTAGGTGAGCGAGGGCACGAGTCCTGTGGTAGAGGGCAGTCGGTCACCCAGAAGATCCCGGCACAGAAGGGTGTCCGGCCCAGCACCAGCCCTGGAGGAAGGCCTGACTCGGGCCCCGCCCAGGTGGCACTCAGGTATGGCCCCAGGCCTCGGATGATCCCAGGACTCAGCCTCACGTTACCATCCTTGACGGGCCGTGCTTTCTTTATCCAGTCCGTCAGGTGTCGTACAAAGTCGAAGAAGAAGTCATTCTCAGGAACGCTGATGACCTAGGGACATGGCCATTCTAGTCCAATCATTTTAATTGGAGCAATACTGAGTTTTCTGACTTTCCCACCCAAGGCCTCCCCGGCAGCCCCTTCTCCAGAAGAACTCCTGCTCGCAGCCAGAGGGGGTGTCCATGTATCAACCCCATCTTGCCCCGACTGTGCCTGTTGAGTGTCTCTGTCCAGTGACAGTGACTCCCTTCAGTCATTCAGCAAAGAGTCACTGATTGATTGCTGCTCTAGGACCCTGGAAAAAAGGCCGAGAAAGGGGCCCAGTCCCTGCTTTGGACATTCTCTGGTATCCGTGTCCTGCTCCTCCCACAGGCTCTAAGCCCCGCTGGGTCCAGGACCTCACTGAGATCACCTCTGGGTCACAGTGTCTGGCACAGGGACAGACATGAAGTGAGGAGACAGACATGGATGCACAGGGAACTGTGGGTGAGCGACAGGAGAGCGCACCTGACCTGCCTGCAAGGGTCAGGGAAGCCCCCCATGGGAAGGGGCTTTCAAGCTGGGCCTTTGACTCCCATGGACATAAATGGGGCGGGGGGCAATGTGGGGTGAAGGCAGGGGCCTGTGCTTCAGAGTCAGACCTACCTGGATCTGAGTCCCTGCTGTGTGACCTGAGATAAGTCACTTAACACTTCTGAGTCCAGGTTTTGTGGTCTATTAGGTGGGGATGGTCATCCTCCCTTCAAGGGCTTTTTCAGAGGTGAACTGACCTCAGCATGGCAGCTGAGGGACCAGTCAAATCAACTCTGGAAAGTACATGTGTATTGGGGCAGGGCGAGGAGCCTAGTGTGTCCAGAGCACAGAGTGCTCCCAAGAGGTCTGTGGCCAGGCTGTGCAATGCCTCAGAGGAGAGAGATGTAGGCATAGCTGCTGCATGTAAGGCGGCCATTGCCGGGATGTAAGAAAGAGACGGGCACGATCAGATGGCGTGTGCAAGAGGGCCTCTTCCTCTCCCCGTCCCTCCTTCTGTCTCTGTCCCCACCCCCGCTGCCCCATGAGCTCCCAGGGCGCCAGCAAATTTCCCATGAGACAGACCAAGAGCAGGCAGATAAGCAATCAATGCCCCCCCCCCCAACCCACCTTATCTGCAATTTTGACAAAGAGGCTGAAACCCTCGGAGGACTTGAGCAGCAGCCGGGCAGCGATGTTCTGGCAGAAGTCCTTGGCCTTGGTGCTGGACTCCACCTCGAAGGCCTGGGGGAAGGGGTGGCGGGGGAGCACTTGCCTCTGGCAGGGCCTCTCGCATCCCTGTGGCTGTGCCTCCAGCTAGACGGAGCCCCCTCCCATGCAAGACACCCTCCTTCTGAGGGGGCTTCCCCAGAGCTGGGCACCATGCTTAAGAAAAGGAAGAAGTATAAGACCTACTCTGTATAAAATAAACAAACTCCAAGGATATACTGCACAACACAGGGAATATAGCCAATATTTTATAATAATTATAAATGGAACACCGCCGTTAGAATTTGTGAATCACTGTGTTGTACAGCTGACACTCATAATATTGAACATCAACTAAACTTCAATTAAAAGTAAATAATTATTTTTTTTAAAGAAGGAAAAGCAACTCCTGTCTGGCTCTTCCCAGATCGTGCCCTTCCCAACCCTTCAAGCGGGACTAAGCCTTGGCCTCCAGGGTCCTGGGCCCAGCTGTACAAGCATGAGTGATGGCAGAGGCCAAGGGAGCACAGAAGGGACAGGGTGATTGGAAGGAGAGAAACTGGAGGAAGGAGAAAGCAAACTCCAGAAAGGGTGAGGAGTCAAGAACTGGGCTTGAGAGGGATGGGAGGGTCTGGGGAAGCTCAGGTGAGGGAGGAGTGCGATTTGAGGGGTGGGGGGTGCTCCATGTAACCCTCCATAGGGGACAGGAAAAGATTTTAGGAAGTTTTTCTGTCCTTGTGACTAGAATCCCACAGTGGTATTTCTGAGTCTCTAATCTCTAGACAAGTTTTTAAACTGCTTTTCAAACCGAAAGTTTCACTGTTGGTCTTGTTTATCTGAATGAGATGCTGTGCTGGGATGGAGCAGGGGGTGTAGATCAGGAGCCAGCCTGACCAAATGGGCATGACAAGAAGACAAATAGGACTTTTGCCCAGGGGACCATGGTGGAGGGGACTCACACTCAGGTCAGGTGAGAAGGAAGGAAGTGTTAGTCTGCGGGAGAGTGGGCTCGGGGCAATGGGGGAGGTCTTGGGCTGCGGAGCAGGCAGGCCTGTGCCCAGGAACAGAGCTGGCATCAGGGAGATGACATCAACACAGAGCTCAGCTCAGAAGGAGAAAGCACGTTTCTCTAAAGCAGAGGCTCCTCAGAGACAGGGAGGGGTGACCTTCTCAAGGAAGCTGATCAAAGAAGTGAGAGGCTGAACCAGGAACCCAAGGGCTCCTGACCCGAGGAGTCTGTGGCCTCTTGACTGAGCCCCGACTCCACTGAGGGGCAGGAGGATGGGGGCAAAGGTGGGGGTGGTGGGGAAGAGACATCAGGGCTGCCCCGTGTCCCCGAGGGAGCCTGGTCCTTCAGGGGCACCCACAGACCAAGAAGCCAGAGTCCCTCACCTCGTCTGTGTCATCGGGAAAGTAGACCTTGTGGAAAATCTGGGTGGTTTTGTGCTGGATGGCCTCCACCTCCACCAGGTGCGGGGGGTACTTCCGGGACCCGTTTCTGAAAACCAGGGGAGTGGGGGGGGTGGAAGGGGGGCGAGTCAGGAGGCAGCAGATTGCTGGGGCCATGGGGAGCAGAGAGCAGAGGGCACTTTGGAGACAGGCAAACCCAGTCCTAATCCCCAGCCACCACTTCCTACCAGGTGACAAACTCTCAAGCCTCTAGTTCCTCATCTGTAAAATGAGATGATAATGGTACCCACCAGACAGGGATGTGGAGGGGACCGAATGAAGCAAAGGGTACAAGTGGGCTTTGCAGAGTATGGAGTGTGGCCCAGGTGTCTGCCTCCCCAGCAGACTTGAAGGTATGAGAAAATAACTTTCTGAGCAACCAGACTCTCAAACTGTCCAGAATGGGCACTGCCACCTTTGTCTACCTGGCAGCTGTGGGACCCTGAAGATGGGTCCCAACCCCAAAGATGGGTCAGGACCTCAGCATCCCCAAGGGACTCGTCTCGCAAGCCAGGGTGGCCGGAAGCCCATCCCAGTGCCTGCCGCCACGCACTATGCCCACTGCCCCCTCTGCCCCTTGCAGCCCCTGCTGTACCTCAGGGCTTTCTGGAGCCGCTGCAGGCAGTCGATGGCGAGTGGGCAGTGCTTGCGGGACTGCAGGAAGCGCTGCACATGCGGCAGGAGGATGTTGCTGGGCGGGAAGAGCCCTGTGCACAGCCAGAGCAGCTCCCAGCCCCGCTCCTCACTATACCTGCAGGAAGAGGTGTGGTGTCCAGCAGGGCCACTGCGGGCCAACACGCCTCAGCTCCTCACACGGCAGCACATGCCTGCCCTCACCCCCGCCCCTGTCTGAGGACCAACACGGACCCACCCCGCTGACAGCCTGATCCCATTAGTGCTACTCAAAGTCTGGTCTGCCAACCCCAGCCCAGGCCTCACACTTACTAGTCAGGTGGAGGTAAGGTGCTTGTGTCAGAATAAAAATCAGCTGTGTCACCAAGCACTCTAAGATTTTTTTTTTCTTAGAAAGACTTTCCTATGACGGAAGCAGTGTGTAATTTATATTATGGCAGCAGCCCTTTAACTCGTCTATTATTTGAGTAGCACTATGTTAGACCAGCCCCAGGACTCCCTCAGGCACTACTCTGAGCTCCTTCGGTCTGGCAGGAGGGAAGCCTGGAGGGCTTCTAGGAGGAGGTGGCATTTGATCTAGGCTTTGAAGACTGAGGCAAATTCTGATATGCAAAGGAGAAGAAAGGTTTTCCTGGCTGTGGGCACAGAATGTGCGAAAAGATCTGACGCATGGTCCAATGGTAGACTTGCATAAGAGATGTAGAGAGTGACAAAGCTGGGGAGGGAGTTGCAAGTCTGGGAATAAAGGGAGAGGGTGGGGCTTCTCTCAGGCTCTGAGATGAGCATGTGCCTGACTTCCCCCTCCTGCCATGGTCTGGGCCATCAGGGAGGCAGTGACACCCTCTGGGGTCCAACACCCCCAGCCCATGAGAGTTTTTTTTTTTTTTTTTCGCGGTATGCGGGCCTCTCACTGTTGTGGCCTCTCCCGTTGCGGAGCACAGGCTCCGGACGCGCAGGCTCAGCGGCCATGGCTCACGGGCCCAGCCGCTCCGCGGCATGTGGGATCCTCCCAGACCGGGGCACGAACCCACGTCCCCTGCATCGGCAGGCGGACTCTCAACCACTGCGCCACCAGGGAAGCCCCCATGAGAGTTTTTATCCAGATCTTCTGACTGACAGCCAGCTCAGCCTGAGCCAGGGACGGGACAGGTGCTCATGAGACGCACCTGTAGGCAGACAGTGGCATCTGGGCCAGGGAGGGGAATCCAGAGGAGGCTCAGGCAGAGCGCAGCGGGAAACTAGGAGCTGGGGCTGTTCAGCTTGCGGGGAGGACAGACTGAGGGCGCAGCCACCACCTCTTGGTTCTTGACCCTCTTCCTTGGGCCTTGAGGGAGAGCTAGGACATGAGGGGGCCTGAGGACAGCTTCCTGCTCTGAGTGAAGAAGGACTGTTCCCAGGCAGAGCCAGCTGCTGCCTCGGCAGGGAGTGAGCTCACAGTGGGAGGAGGACCTTTACGATTACCTTCAGCTGTTAGCACTAGGGGTGGGGGGGGGCCTGCCCCTCACCCTCCCACCATCCCCGCTTACCTGATGTGGTTGTCAGTCAGCTGCTTCAGGATCTGCACGTACACCTCGTCCTTGAGGGGCTCAGCCTTCAGGGCACCCTCGAAGATCTGGTCTGTGAGCTCATTGACGGAGCGCATCCTCTTGGACGGGTAGTCACCCATGTACTTGAGCACGGGTGAGGAGCTGTCAAGGAAGGCTGTGGCCAATCGGGGAACAATGGCCCGGGAGGCAGGCGGCCACACTCTCCAACAGGGTCTGCCACCCCTGATCATGTGGCCCTGGGCCTCAGGCTACTCACCCAGGAAATGGGCATAATCTGCCCACACTGCTCTCCATGCCCACTACCCACCCTCTCTCCTCAACTCCTCTGGCCACCTCCTCACTGGCCATCGTGCTCCAGGCCCCAGCCCCACTACCAGAGTCCTCACAGCAACCAGAATAAACTTTCCAAATCACAGATCTAACCATGCCACCCCCTGCCCCAGTGGCTCCCCATGGCTGCACCGCAGGACACAGTCCAAGCTTCTGAACAGGCCTTGGGAAACTTTCATCCATCAGCCCACATCTTGGGATTCCCTTCTTGAACTCTAGCCTCTAGCTGTGCTGAGTTAATTTCTGCCCTTGAAACAGCCCTGCTCTGTTTTGCCTCAGGGCCTTTATACATGCTGCTCCCTCTGTCAAGAACATTCCCCACCCATCTCCCCTTTGACTGGCCAAGGCCTACCCAGTCTCCAGCCTAGATATCACTTCCTCCAGGAAGTCCTCCCTGCCCTCCTCCAAGGCCAAGTCAGGTCAATGTGCTGTCGGGTCCCATCACAGCACTGACCCCGATCAGCACATCTCCACTCTCAACTATGAGCACCATGAGGCTAGGGACTGGGTCTGCTCACCGCCATGTCTCCATGCCTGGCCCAGCACATGGCACGATATACATCTGTCAACCAAGTGACAGGGTGTGAGGAGACAACGGGTGAGGCAGCCCCCTGCACGCTGTAAGGTGCCGGGCACACAGAGGGAGCCGCTCCGTCAGCATCCCCCCACGTCTGCCCAGGCCCCAGCTGGGCCCCTCAGAAGGAAGTAAGTGTCTAGACGAAAACCCTATAGGCCAGGCCCAGCCCAGCCCTCCCCTGCCCTAGGCGCCCCCTCCCCGTGGCCCCTGCCTGACCCTCCATGCCCCCCCCACCCCTGAGGGTGCGGATATCGATGAAGGCCATGCAGGCCTCCTGCGAGAGCTCCTCGCTGCCCAGGATCTTCTTCAGCAGTGCCTGCTTGAGCGGCTCCCGCGTGTGGCTCCACAGCCGGTCCTTGCCGCGGGTCTTGGACACCATCACGCGGCTCAGCGTGTGCTTGGGTGGGGGCCTGCACAGCACAGGACAGTCCGCACTGACGGCCAGGTTGTGAGACTCCAGCCCCATCCCGCCCCGTGTAGGAAGCGGAGCGGAGAGAACCGGCTTCCCTGCTGCGCTGCGTGACCTGGGATGAGTCACCAGCCCTGCCCGGGCCTTACTTTCTCAGCCAACAGACAGAGACACTAACAAGGCTGGCTGTGCCCCGGCAGCCCTGCCCGCCTCCCCGGCCTGCTCGCGCCTGCTTCTCTCTGCTTGCTCTGCTCCAGCTGTGGCGCTCCTCCACCCGGCTCACCCCGCACCCCCCCACCCCCGCTTAGCTCAGATACCACTCCCTCCACGAAGCCTCCATCTCCACCCCGACCCAGCATCTCCATCACAACACTGGGCGCACAGAATAACAGCCGCCTGGTCTCATGCCTGTCTCCCCACCAGGACTGTGAATCGGTGAGGCAGGTACAGCCTTGAGTCAGGAGTGCCCAGGACTCCACCTAGGGTGGGTGCAGTCACAGTATCTTAAATGAAGGAAGGATAAGATGACACAACATGAGAAGCATCATCTCGATGGACTGAGACTGCCCTCTGGTTCCCTCTGACCTGGGCACTGCTCACAGACGGGGACACCACAAAGCAACCCCAGCACGCAGACCAGAGGGTAGCAGAAGCCTGCAGCTCCCTGTCCTGGGGCCCTCTCTCCCCTTCCCCCATCACCTGAAGTAGTCGTAGGAAAATTCCTCCAGCGTGTAGGGCTTGGCGCGCACCTCAGGCTCTGCCGTTCGCAGCTGCAAGAGCCGGATAACGTCCTGCCTCTGGTCGGGGGTCATGGTGACCAGGGCCTAGAGACCGAGAGATGGGGAGCTGAGGTCAGGCGCCCCTGGATCTGTACCCCGGGCCCCTGGATCAACATGGTAAAGCCCAGAGCCTTCTTAAGTGGGTCTGGGGGTGGGCCCTGTGCCCCATTCTGACCCTGGGAACACCTTTCCTCCTGGGGGATCTCTGACATTACCACTGCCTCCATCATGCTGGCCTTAGGACCCTTCCCTTGGTGCCCTGTGTCTGAACTAAGTTGGGTCAGTCAGAAAGCCTGGACAAGGCAGCGGATGCAGTGTGAGAACTGCCCCGTCAACAGAGCCTGGCTCTGGAGCTGCCTGGAAAGCTGGGCTCCGAGTCCTCAGTGCTGGCTCGAGGGGCTCCAGAGGAAGCAGGGCCTCACTTCCCATCTCTGCCCTCACTGCCTTTCTGGACAGTGCAAGCCCCTACCCCCGCCCCCATCCCCTAGGCCACTCTTCTCTGATCCCCTACCCCTGGACAGTTCCTCCCCTGATGCAATTTCTAGGTCCCTCTCCACCTGGCACACATTTGATAGTTGCCCCCAACTTTCAGTTTATGGTTCCATAAGACCCCCAGATCATCTTCACAGAAGCTGCAAAGCATGAATCTACTGTAACCCCTCACTCCGTTTTTCGTGGGAAGAAGACAAGGAGGGGCCAGGGGAGCCTCCCATGCATCTGCCCCACCCCGGGCCACGTACCACAATCTCCCGCGGTGGCATGGTGACAGTGGGCATGACATACACGCAGTCGGTGGGGAAGTCCCCACGCTGCTTGGTCCTCTCATTGATGCCATTGGCCCAGCCTGAGTTCATGACCTGCTCTCCTGTGTCATGGTCCAGGATGATGAGGTCCCCCTTGGCAAAGCTGAGGAAGCCTGACTCCTCGCCCGCTGGAAGGCATGGGTGCGCAGGGCCACATGGGGGCAGAGAGAGAGGCTGGGTTGGAACACCTCTCTTTGGGTTGATGACCTGTAAGCCCCTCCTCCCCACTGGAACTGAGGCCCTGTCCCATATCTGCTCAGCAGCCACTCTGCCTCTACCTTGCACAACCCCCAACACAGATAGCCATCGGAGGGGGCCACTTCCCAGCTCAGAAGCCTTCCGTGGCTCCCCACTGCCCTAAAAGGAATCCCACACTCCTCGACACGCTACAGGCCTGTTGCTGGCAGATGGCCTTCCTGACGTCTTCTGCCTCACTTTTTGCCCCTCCCGCCTCACCTCACCCATTCCAGCCGAAACAAACTGCCCACAGTTCCCAGACACTGCCCCCTCCAGCCTCTGCTCGGTTCCCCTCTCTGCCCCAAACGTTCTGTTCACACATACGTCCTCCCCGAACCCCAGGCTCCCACAGCCTCTGGGCTTCCCGGGTCACTGCACTATCACAGGGATGGGCACTGTCTGCTCCCACCCCCTCCCCACTGAGGGCAGGGCTGGGTTCATTTCGTCTCTTTCTCACGCTCTGCTCGGGACCTCAAAGGCCCGGGGATGCACGGTCCATAGTTGTTACCACTGTCATCATTTGAAGATGGTGGGTATTGGGGGAACACTGAGGAGGAACCCCTGATCTCATCTGGAGAAGTTGGCAAGTAACAGGTATTTAAGACCAGAGGGAGGAAGGTTCCCCACGGGGCACAGATCGAAGGCACGGGGTTGAGCTATCTGGTCCAGCTGGAACCGAAGGTGTCTGGGGAAGAATGGGTAGCAGGCTCTCGTGATCCTGAACGCCAGGCCAAGGCCAGGGCACGTAATCTGCCTAGCACCCTGACCCCGGGGACTGGCATCTCGTGCCAGGAGCCACTCACCAGGGCTGGGGTTGTCCTGCAGGGCCACCACATACTTAGACCTCTTTCGGAGCCCCTCCAGGAAGGTGACCACCAGGTCACGGATGTCCTCAGCATTGCTGGAGGTGAAGGTGTACTCATCCCCCTTGATGGTGGCCAGCGTAAAGCTGGGGGCTACCAGTTTCGCTCCCCTGCAGGACCAACACGGAGAACAGGGCCCTGTCGGGGTCACTCCTGCCCAGCCCGAGTGAGATGCAGCACAGCCCAGGTCAGAGCAGCCCAGCGAGAGCGAGACACGGCACTCCCTGAAGGAGACCAAGGCCAGCCCAGTCAGATGTGGCCCAGCCAGAAAGAGGCCGGCCCAGCCAGGGTGAGATGGGGCCCAGGCAGCCACAGCTCAGCCTGAGTCAGCCACGGCCAGGCCAAAGTCACACATGGTCCTGGGAGGCCTGCAGGGGGAGCTCACTTCCCCTTTGTTGTCTAATTCCCACTCACCCTTTAGGGCTCAGCCTAGAAACCACTGCCTCCAGGAAGCCCTCCCTGCCTTCCCATAGCCCTCAGCACACTGGCCCCTACTTTACAATGGCTTATGCGATGCCCATCTCCCCTCTCAAGTGAAGCTGCAAGAGGACAAGGACTATCTTGTCACCACTGCATCCCATGTGCCTGGTCAGAGCTGGACATGACCCAACCCCTGCCCACATCGGACACAGCCCAGAGACACTCCTACAAGCCCCAGATGCGGGGAGGAGGCACTGCTGGGAATGCCAGTCCATTCCAGGACCCACTCCCAATGTTGCTCCCATGTGCACTGCACTTCTCAGTTTACAAAGAGCTCTCCTATCAATTATTGCATGTATTCCTCACCACTGTACTGATGGAAAGTTAAGACCTCCATTTTAGAGATGAGGCCATGGAGGTGAGTCCCACACGGAGCCCTGAATCTCAGGCCAGCTTTTTGTACACGCTCGACTGTCCCTGACTGTCCTAACCACCCCTGCCCATCTCAGAACAGCCACAAATGTGCTGTAAATACCCGCCCCCCCCCACACCCTATAGGGAGGAAGGTGCCTGAGGGGTCTGCAGGGTGCAGCCCTGCTCGGTCACATGTGACCAGGACAGGCCACTGCGTGTCTCTGCACCTTGGTGATGTCCTCTGTTAGGTTTCCTTCAAAGGCCCCCATGACCCGCAGAAAAGCCCCGGGAGCTCTCTCCTTCCCCGTGTGTCTGCCTGTGTCTCCATCTGTCCCTCCTCACTTCAGAAGGTGCTGAATCAGGACCCTGGGTTTGAGTCCCATCCCTGCCACTGGTCTTCATGCGGCTTTGGACAAGTCCCCGCCCTGCACTAACGCGGGGAGTGGGGGATGGACTAACCTACTGCTGGACACGGCCATGATCTCGGGGAAGGACAGCTCCAGAAGCACCTGCTCCTGCTCATCCACAAAGTAGACGCCCGTCCAGTTGACGGCCACAATGACGTCATTCTTGGGGAGGCTGGGGCCTGGGGCAGAGACAGAGGCGCTGAGAGGGCACCTGCCCGCTGCCGAACCCAGCCCTTCTCGATCCTCATAACCACCAGGGGGGTGGCCAGGGTGGGGTATGTTGATGTCCATTTTACAGATGGGGAAACTGAGGCTCGGAGAACACAACCTCCCTACAAGCCGAAATGCCAGGTGCGGTGGGAAGAGAGTGTTGGATTAAGGAACTGGGCTGGAGCCGCATCCCTGCCACTGGCCTGTGCAGCTTGGAACAAGTCCCTGCCGTGCGGTATGGTGGGATACGGGGAGGAGTCAGACGAACTGAGCCCCAACGTTCCCTCGAACCTGATATTTGGTGGTTCTGTGAAGCCACCACCAGCACAGGGCCTGGCACGGAGCAGGTGCCTGGTACCAGTGGCCTGAGGTTGGCTCAGCAAGTGGCCAGTACAGGTTTGTCGGCTGCATCTACTCTCAGCTTCACGGGTTCGGCCCAGCCTGTGCTCTGGGCCACCCTCTTCTGTACATAGTAGGTGCTTTAATGATCACAATACTCAGTCAATTGTTTGACCCAGTGTGTTGCTGAGAACCTACTATGTGCCACGGAGCCCTACTGGGCTGCAGGGAGGCAGGACCCACTCGGCACATTGACTTGGAGGCCAAGCAACCCTGCGGGCAGGAGGCTGGCTGACTGGGGAGTCTGGCTCAGGCCATCCCCCTCCCTCTGCCACGGACCAGAGCCATCGGGGGAGGGACGGGAGGCAGGTGGGCTGAGGGGTACCTGAGAACTTGTAGGCTTCGTAAAACCTGGAGAAGAGCAAGGGCCACTTGAAGCGGGCATAGTTGACCACATCCTCTTTGACCTTCTGGGCATCAGTTCTCCTCTGGGCATAAATCCCCTGGAGGGGCACAGAGAGGGACAGGGGACAAAAGACTTGGCACAAGCTCTATCTGGAAATCAAATGTCCCTGTCTGCAAGTCGGAAGTGGGCCCCAGGCCACCGTGTCCTCGTGTACACCATGGCCTCACCCCACCCCCCCCAGCCCACAGCCTCCCCGTCACTCCATCTTCCTCCGATTCCACCTCCGATTCCATCAACAGCAGTGAGCACTTGCTAGAGGAACATGGGTCCCCCCTCAGGGAGCTCCCGATTCAGCAGAGTGACAAGAAAGCCCACAATCCCAGCCGGCGCATGTGCAAGGCACAAGGGCAGGGATCAGGGAAGGAGTTTTGGGAACAGGAACATGAGTGGCTAAGGATGGGGCCGGGGGGGTGCCAGGCCTGACCAAGAAGAGGGAGTGGGAAACCGGTGAGTAGGAGCCAGGTCACAGAGAACCATGGGCGAGGCCACCACTGTGAGGCTGGTCTCTTAGTGGAAACTGACAGGTAAACTTGGGAGTTAGGAAGATGGCAGGGTAGAGAAGGGTTGGAGCCTGGAGTGGGCAAGCAGATGGGGGAATAATGCAGTGCTCCTGGCAAGAAATTAATGCACGGATGTTTTATTATCTAAAAATATTCTGCCGAGCTTTAATAAGAACTTGGTGGTATTGGAGTAGAATTGGAGGGATCAGAATGAACTCATGGTTTTTATCATCTATGAACACAAACATAGATGAAGACATGTGTGTGTGCCAGCCCCTGTGCTGTCACATTTCCATGCACGAAGAGGGCCGTTAACATCTGGTGAGTCTAGGTGAAGTGTATACTGTACACAGCAGGCCTAGCTTTTTAACTTGCAACTTTTTCGTAAGTTTGAAATTTCAAAATAAAATGTTTTTACTCCTCTGACCCTAATAATCATGCTAATTTGGACCTGTCCACTCTACAAGAGGCCGGGGCCAGGGCTCTGGAATGCACAGGCCAGGGCACTACAGTCCAGCGGGGAGACACACGAGCTCGGTCATGGGCTCTGAGAGGGCAGAGGGCACATCTGTGGCACTCGCAGCTGTGTCTCCAGGGCCTGGTGCAGTGCCCCGGCACATGGCAAGCACCCAAAACAAAGGGAATTCATGAGTGATGGCACCCAACCCAGAACATGTCAGGTGCCACATGCACATTGGCAGTGCACACCGAGGACCCAGGGAAGGCAGAGGAGTGGAGGTGGGGATGGAGGCTGGAGCTGTTGGCAGGTGGAATGGATGGGCTTCAGCAGCTAACCAAGTGTGAGGGGTGAGGGAGAGGAGGTGGCCAAGAACAGAAAGAGTGGGGGAGGGAGTACATGCATCTCTTCTGGAGGGGGCTGAGGACAGGGAGGTCCTCGGGGGTGAGCCCGGCCTAGAAGCACAGGGGGTGCAGGGAGCATTCGGGTACAGGTGGAGACTTGTGGGCAGCTAAAGGGGAGGCAAAGAGCTCAGGGGGAGACACATGGGGCTCCTGGGTTAGGGAAGAGGCCACGTGGCTTAGGGGTTGAGACACACTGATCTTGGAGCCCTTGGCAACTTGTGTGCAAAGAGGATTCTGCTCTTATACAACCAGGGCCTGGAGATGGGGAGGCCCATGGGTCCCCTCCAGCAGCCAGGGTCCCCCACCCCCACCAGGGTACCCCTGCTCTACTTGGGGCGGGTCTCTTAGCCTAGAAGGGAGCTACTCAGAGCTGGTTATGGGCCTGGGGCCTTAAACAAGAGGCAGAGGGGGCCAGTACCTCAAATTCCCAGACAGGAAGTTGGGCCAGAGCTCTTTAAGGGGAAAGGAAGTGCACTTCCTAGAAGCTCCTCCAGCATGCACCAGCTCTCCTGAGCTGCAGCACTAATAAGCGTTGGTGGGAGGCCAGGAGCTGGGACCCCCCAGTGCCCATGAACCCATGGTTTCCCTCATGAGGCCATGGGGCTAGATTTGATCCATCTCTGTGTCCCTGGCACCCAGTGCAGAGTAGAGGGCAGAAAACACAAGTGAACTGATATCCATGGTGGAGAAAGGCTGCTGGGAGCCAGGAGGTCAAGGGTGCCATCCTGTCCTCCCAGCCCCATGGACAGACAGATGTCAGGTAAGAGCTGTGACCTCTTTGATTTCTCAGGTCCTTACCTTCCAGCCAGGTCATCAGAAAGCCCCTCCTTCAAAACCCCAGCCCTCTGACCTTCTTGTGGGCAGCAATGGCCAACTGGGCCCACTTCTCCAGCGTCCTCAGGGGTGTGATCTCACGGTCAGGGATGTAGGTGGGCACGAGGTTCAGGAGGCGCGCCAGGATCATCTCGGAGCCGTAGTCCACAAAGTACTGCTGGGAGGCCAGCTCGGCCAAGTCATCCTCCTAGGTGTGGGGAGATCTCATTCACACATGCTCTGGGAAGCCATTCCGGGCCACCAAAGCCCCCAGGCCCTGCATCCTGTAGCTTTCAGACCCTTGCCAGTGGGACCCTGTGCTCTCCCTGACTCACCAGGACCTCCTCCTGTCTGCTTGGTGGAGCCATGAGCACTGCAAAGGCAGGGCCACACTCACCTGCTCCTGGGTTTCCTCAGCACCAGCACAGAGCTGGACTCTGCCCAGGGGCACATGAGCTGACCCAGAGGGACCAGCCAGCCCATTGGTAATGGGTCAGCCACTACCTTCTCAGCCTGATGAGAAAGGGCTGCCCTGGAGAATGGGGGACCTGGGTACCGCTGGAGACTATCAGAGGAATGGGGTGCATCACTACCTCCATCACCATCACTACACCCCCTGGGGACAGTCAAGGCATTGAACAACCAGTGAGCCATAATGCAGAGGCTACAGAGAGCCAGATGGGCACTGAGCATTTGCCCCTTTTCTGTCTGAGGCTGGTACATGGCAGCCCCAGTGATGCCTGCCTGGGGCTCCCCAGGGCTCCCCAGGGCTATGGCAGTAGGGGAAAGGGTCTTGGGCACCTTGAAGGCAGTAGATGTTTTCCAACGAGTTCAAAGTATTTTGGAATTTTAGCAACTGATATGGCTGTACTAACACATTCTGCTTGAATATCAGCTCGCCAACACCAAAACCACCACTGTTATAATCACCACCATTACCAACACCAACGCCACCATCAGCAGCACCACCTACACCATCACTACCTCCACCATCATCCCTCGTTTCCATCATCTCCATCCTTATTCCTCCATCATAATAACCAACAGAACCATAAGTGTCATGAAAACCATCATCACCATCAAAAACAAAGCAACCACATCAATCCTGTCCTCAGGAGATAAAAGCATACACGTTTGTAAACTGTGGTCTAAACGAGTGGATCTCTTACTCCTTTAGAGCAGAGTTTCTAGACTAACTAACAATACAGCAAGATGCACAGACAAGGTGGTGGAGTGGAAGGACCTGAGCTCACTTCCTCTCACAAAAACACCAAAATCATAACTAACGCTGAACAACCTCAACATAAAGGACTGGAACCTAACAAAAAGGATATTCTACTTCCAAAGACAGAGAAGCCGTCACAACAAGACAGTAGGAGGGGTGCATTCTCAATACAATCAAATCCCATGCCAGCCAGGTGGGCAACCCACAAACTGGAAAATAATCGTATCGCAGAAGTTCTCTCAAAGGAGTGAGAGTTCTGAGCCCCATGTCAGGCTCCCCAGTCTGGGGGTCTGGCAACAGGAAGAGGAGCCCCTGGAGCATTTGGCTTTGAAGGCCAGCTGGGTTTGATCACAGGAACTCCACAGGACTGGGGGAGAGAGAGACTGCAGTCTTGGAGGGCACACACAAGATTTCACATGCACTGGGACCCAGGGCAAAGTAGTGACTCCACAGGAGTCTGGGCCAGACCTACCTGCAGGTCTTAGAGGGTCTCCTGGGGAGACGGGGGGTGGTTGTGGCTCACTGTGGAAACAAAGACGCTTGTGGTGGAGGTACAGGGTACTCATTGGCATGAGCTGTCCCGGAGGCTGCCATTTTGACACTAAGACCTGGCCGACCCAACAGCTCGAAGGCTCTAATGCTGGGACATCTCAGGCTGAACAACCAGAAGGCCAGGGACACAGCCCCGATCATCAGCAGACAGGATGCTTAAAGTCTTCCTGAGCCCACAGCTGCCTGTAAACACACCCCTGGACATGGCCCTGATCACCAGAGGGACAACACCCAGCTCCACCTACCAGTGGGCAGGAACCAGGCCCTCCCACCAGGAAGCCTCTTAGACCAGCCTCATGCATCAGGTGGCAGACACCAGAAGCAAGAGGAACTAAAATTCTGCAGGCTGTGGCACCATAAACACAGAAAGTTAGACAAAATGAGACAGCAGAGGCATATGTTCTAGGTGAAGGAACAAGATAAAACCCCAGAAGAACAACTAAGTGAAGTGGAGATAGGCAATCTACCTGAAAAAGAATTCAGAGTAATGATGGTAAAGATGATCCAAGATGTCAGAAAAAGAATGGAGGCAAAGATTGAGAAGGTAAAAGAAATGTTTAACAAAGACCTAGAAGAACTAAAGAACAAAAACAGAAGTGAACAAGACAAAAACATAAATGAAAAATACAGGGAATCAATAGCAGAATAAATGAGGCAGAAGAAAGGGTAAGTGAGCTGGAAGACAGAGTGGTGGAAATCACTGCCACAGAACAGAATAAAGAGAAAATAAATGAGGACAGGGCTTCCCTGGTGGCACAGTGGTTAAGAATCCACCTGCCTGGGCTCCCCTTGTGGCACAGTGGTTGAGAGTCTGCCTGCCGATGCATGGGATGTGGGTTTGTGCCCCAGTCCGGGAAGATCCCACATGCCGCAGAGTGGCTAGGCCCCTGAGCCATGGTTGCAGAGCCTGCGCGTCCGGAGCCTGTGCTTCGCAACGGGAGAGGCCACAACAGTGAGAGGCCTGTGTACCGCAAAAAAAAAAAAAAAAAATCCACCTGCCAATGCAGTGGACATGGGTTTGAGCCCTGGTCCAGGAAGATGCCACATGCCACGGAGCAACTAAGCCCATGTGCCACAACTACTGAAGCCTGTGTGCCTAGAGCCCATGCTCCACAAGAGAAACCACCACAATGAGAAGCCTGAGCACCACAACGAAGAGTAACCCCTGCTGACCGCAACCAGAGAAAAGCCTGCGCACAGCAACGAAGACCCAACACAGCCAAAAATAAATAAATAAAATTAATTTATTTAAAAAAAGAAAAGAAAAAGAACAGTTTAAGAGACCTCTGGGACAACGTTAAATGCACCAACAATCACATTACAGGGGTCCCAGAAGGAGAAGAGAGAGAGAAAGGACCTGAGAAAACATTTGAAGAGATAATAGCTGAAAACTTCTCTAACATGGGAAAGGAAACAGTCACCCAATCCAAGAAGTGCAGAGAATCCCATACAGGATAAACCCAAGGAGGAACACGCTGACATACATATTAATCAAACTGACAAAAATTGAAGACAAAAAGAAAATATTAAAAGCAGCAAGGGAAAAGCAACAAATAACATACAAGGGAATCCCCATAACGTTATCAGCTGAGTCGTCAGCAGACCAGAAGGGAGTGGCACGATATATTTAAAATGATGAAAGGGAAAAAACTACAACCAAGGTTACTCTACCCAGCAAGGATCTCATTCAGATTCGATGGAGAAATCAAAAGCTTTACAGACACGCAAAAGCTAAGAGAATTCAGCACCACCAAACCAACTTTACAACAAATGCTAAAGGAACTTCTCTAGGTAGAGAAGAAAAGCCCACAACTAGAAGTAAGAAAATTACAAATGGAAGAGCTCACTGATAAAGACAAGCATACAGTAAAGGTGGGAAACCATCCACACACAGATATGTTAACACAATCAGCAATGGTGAGAAGAGGGTACAAATGCAGGATGTTGGAAACACATTTGAAATTAAGAGACCAACAACTTAAAACAATCTTGTATATATATAGACAGCTATATCAAAACCTCATGGTAACCACAAACCAAAACTCTACAATAGAGATACCCACAAAAAAGAATCCAAACACAACACTAGTCATCAAATCAAAAGAGAAAAAAAGAGGAAGGGAAGAAGAGAGAACTATAAAACAATCCCAAAACAATTAACAAAACGTCAATAAGAACATACATATCAGTAATTACCTTAAATGCAAATGAATCAAATTACCTTAAATGCAAACGAACCAAAAGACATACACTAGCTGAATGGATACAAAAACAAGACCCATATATATGCTGTCAACAAGAGACCCCCTTCAGATCTAGGGACACATACAGACTGAAAGTGAGGGGATGGAAAAAGATATTCCATGCAAATGGAAATCGAAAGAAAGGCGGAGTAGCAATATCCATATCAGACAAAATAGACTGTAAAATAAAGACAGACAGTTACAAGAGACAAAGGTGGACACTAATGATCAAGGGAGCAATCCAAGAAGAAGATAAAACAATTGTAAATATATATGCATCTAACATAGGAGCACTTCAATATATAAGGCAAAGCTAACAGCCATAAAAGGAGGAACCAACAGTAACACAATAATAGTGCAGGACTTTAACACCCCACTTATATCAATGGACAGATCATCCAGACAGAAAATCAATAAGGAAACACAGGCTTTAAATGATACATCAGACCAGGTGGACTTAATTGATATTTATATAGCATTCCAACCAAAAGCAGCAGAATACATATTCATCTCAAGTGTCCATGGCACATTCTCCAGGATAGATCACATGCTGCGCCATAAAGCCGTGATAAGTTTAAGAAAACTGAAATCATATCAAGCATCTTTTCTGACCACAATGCTATGAGATTAGAAATCAATTACAAGGAAGAAAACTGTAAAAAACACAAACACGTGGAGGCTAAACAATATGCTACTAAATAACCAATGGATCACTGAAGAAATCAAAGAGGAAATCAAAAAATTCCTAGAGACAAATGAAAATGAAAACATGATCCAAAACCTATGGGATGCAGCAAAAACTTTTCTAAGAGAGAAGTTTAAAGCAACACAATCTTACCTCCAGAAACAAGAAAAATCTCAAATAAACAACCTAAACTAACACCTAAAGCAACTAGAGAAAGAAGAACAAATAAAACCTAAAGTTAGTAGAAGGAAAGAAATTATAAAGATCAGAGCAGAAATAAATGAAATAGAGATGAAAAAAATAATAGAAAAGATCAATGAAACAAAAAGATGTTTCTTTGAGAAGATAAAAAATTGATAAACCATTAGCCAGACTCATCAAGGAAAAAAGGGAGAGGCCTCAATAAAATTAGAAATGAAAAAGAAGTTACAGCAATACCACAGAAATACAAAGGATCATAAGAGACGACTACAAGCAACTGTATGCTGATAAAATGGACAACCTAGAGGAAATGGACAAATTCTTAGAAAAGTACAGTCTCCCAAAACTGAACCAGGAAGAAGCAGAAAATATGAACAGACCAATCACAAGTACTGAAATTGAAACTGTGATTTAACAACTCCCAACAAACAAAAGTCCAGGACCTGATAGCTTCACAGTGAATTCTATCAAACATTTAGAGAAGAGTTAACACCTATCTTTCTGAAACTATTCAAAAAATACCACACAGAAAGTCCAATATCACTGATGAACACAGATGCAAAAATCCTCAACAAAATACTAGCAAACAGAATCCAACATTAAAAGGATCATACACCACGATCAAGTGGGATTGATCCCAGGGATGCAAGGATTTTTCAGTATCTGCAAATCAATCAGTGTGATACACCACATTAACAAATTGAAGAATAAAAACCACCATTCAAGGTTGTGCCCTGCCCCCTTCCCTCTTGTTTCATTCACACCTAAGGAAGATGGCTTGTGCTGAGTATTCTTTTCATCTTTCAAGTCTAGAGGAGCTCGTTGGAGTTCTGCAGAAGGTGCTAAAGGATAACTTTGCTGATGTCCAGGTCTCTGTAGCTGAGTGCCCTGATTTGACTAAGGACCATTTACCTTTCCTGTAAAAGGCATCTGTGGGAAAACTAGAATTGCAGAAGTAGGAGGTATGCCTTACTTATTGCCTCTTGTAAATTAAAAAAAAAGTTTATAACCTAAATAAGATTGCAAAAGAAATCCAACTTCCCAGAGCTTTTATTCTTAGAGCAGGAGCAGGCCCATTTCAGACTCTTGGATTCAATTCTGAGTTTATGTCAGTTGTTCAAACAGAAAGTGAACACAAACCTCCTGTGTATTGAAGTTAATTTGCTCGTGTTAACCCTAAAGATGGAGGGTGCCTACTAGAGAAATACAGTGAGAATATCATGATTTGGGGTGTGCATTACTGGCTAATCTTTTTGTCAGTGGGGGCCAACCTGGAAAGGTCACTGAGATGAAAGCCAAAAGAAGAACTGGAAAACTTAACTTTGTGACTTGTATGAGACAGACTCTTGAAAATGATTATGGAGATAAGCCTGTGGGGATGGGGGGTACTTTCGTGACTCAGAAGAGAAAAGTGAAGACTCACATTATACCCACAGAATTGTCTTCCTGCCCATTGAACTCTGATGAAGACGTGAATAAATTGTTGCATTTTTACAAGATGAAGGCTCCTCTGGTCTGTCTGCTGGTTTTTGTCTTCAGAGACCCAGGGTTTGATTTGAGGTTGGAGCACCCTCGGTGTTTCAGTCATCATGGAAAAGGTGGACATTACTATAATGGAATGACTTGGATACTTCTTACCTGCAGATTTTCTGTATTGCATTGACCAACCAAAAGAGACCCATTCTTTTGGGCGAGATTAAATCAACTGATACTCATTTAGAAGAAGAAATAATTAAGGTTAATTGATTGATTAACTCATTGATAGATAGTAATATAAAATCCAAAGGGGTCAGCAAGATGGCAGAGGAGTGGGAGGACGTGGAATTCATCTCTCCCCACAAACGCATCAAGAATACATCTACAAATGGAACAATTCTCACAGAGCACCAGCTGAACACTAGCAGAGGACCTTGGATACCTAAAAGGGCAAGAAAGATCCCCGTGTAGCCAGGTAGGATGAAAGAAAGAAAAAGGGAAAAAGAAAAGGAGAGGAAGCGGGATGGGAACGGCACCCCTGGGTTGTGGGGAGCTAAAGGAGAGGAGAGGGTCCCACATCCGGGGAAGCCCCCTCATAGACAGGGACATGAATTGGGACAGAAGGGAATTCACGGGCTATTGGAAGAGAGTGCCAACAGCCAAGCAGGACAGAGTGAAACCTACACAGATGGTCTGTGCCACAGCCCTGTGCGCCCCAGCCTGAGACAGGTGTCCACTGGTGTGCAGAGGCTGAGTGCTGGAACATGGGGTTTGGAGAGCAGACCCAGGAGAGGACTTCTGCTGGCTGTGAGGAGACAGCCTGAGGGGGTGGAAGTGAGGAAATCCGCAACCGGGAATGCTTGTGGAGGAAACTTGGACTGCCACAGAAGCAAAGAGCCATAGTTAAGTGATGCGTAAGGGGCGAAGCTGCCATTGCAGCCTCTCTCCCCATGTGCCAGCCCCTGCCTCCCTGGGCACTAAGAAGGGCCCCCGCTGGGGCCAGCTCTCCTGTGCCCGTGACTGCTGGCACCCCCATGTGCCCATCGCCACCAGGGCAGACTCATGTGCACCAGGGCAGACTCATGTGCTCCAGGGCAGCCTCAGGAGCAGACCCCTGTGGGTGGCCCACACACAGGTGGGGCTGAAATGACAGCTGAGCCCCAGGGGACATGCAACTAAGGAAGAAAAGCTGAAATCTCTCTTCACAGCTGCACAAACCCTGAATTGACACACCCGTGACTGGCCTTGTACAGTTAGCACCTACAGAACATCTGAATGGACAATAAGTGCTCCTGCAGCCAAGGCAGGTCTAGCTTTAGCAGCTGTAGACTTTGTGGGCACATACATATGAGGGTTGGGCTGGCCTAGAGTTGGACCTGCCCCCATAGCATCCACAGCAGGTCCAGATCCATGATTACTGCAATCCTAGGACCTGACTTCAGTAGATCTATGCTGGTGGCCTGGTGAAAACAACATATGAGAGACACCAGGCCCGATTGCTGGCATACCCACATTTAAGGTGGGGCTGAGAGCAGCGCCAATGATGGTGTAATCTGAGAGCTCGCACAACAGGTGAAAGGTGACACAACAGAGCATCCCCACAGGTGAACAGCTCCAGAGGAAGAATACTCAGCGGCTTCCTTCCCAGTGGGAGTGCTCCAATCCTGCCTACCTCACAGTGCAGATCAGAACCACAGCTAAGAAGGAGATCTGGGGGCCTCTACTCCAACAACTAGGGAGTAGAGCCCATCTCTGACAGGGCAGTGACAACCACAGAGCAAAGGGGATGCTCTACTCAATTTCCAGTACAGGCTATGGTCACCACAACATCAGTCATACCTCCTATAAAGGGGCTAATGGCCAGAATACACTGAGGAAAGAAGTGGCAGATATCTATACTAAAAACAACCCTCGCACCAAAGAATATTAAACCCACGCAGGCTACACATGGACATTCCCACATAAAATAGCCCTCCAAGACAGTGTGAGAGTCTGGCATTGGGCAGAAGAACCCCCAGAGCATTTAACCCCAAAGGCCAGCAGGGCTTGAGGGCAGGAGCTCCACAGGGCTGGAGGAAATGGAGACTCCACTCTTGGAGGGTGCACACAAGGTCTCACGTGCACTGGGACCCAGCACAAAGCAGTACCTGATAGAAACCTGGATTATACCTACCTAGGGGTCTTAGAGGGTCTCCTGGGGAGGCGAAGGTCAACTATCACTCACTGTGAAGGCTAGGACACTGAAGGCCCAGGGAATACTGATCAGAGTGAGATCCTCCAGAGGTGCACATTTCAGCACCAAGACCCGGCTTGAGAGCTGGAAAGTCTCAGTCCAAACAATGCCCAAGATAAGGACACAGCCCCATCCATCAGAAGACAGGCTGCCTGAAGTCATACTGAGCTCACAGCCACCTCAAAACACACCCCTTGACACGGCCCTGCCCATCAGAGGGACAAGACACAGCTCCACCTACAAGAGGGCAGGCACCAGTCCCTCCCAGCAGGAAGCCTACACAAGTCACTGGACCAACCTCATCCACCAGGGAGCAGACACCAGAAACAACAGGAATTATGATCCTGCAGCTGGTGGAAAGGAAACCCCAAACACAGAAAGTCAGACAAAATTAGTTGACAGAGAAATATGTTGCAAATGAAGGAACAAGATAAAATCCACAAGAACAACTAAATGATGAGGAGATAGGCAATCTACCTGAAAAAGAATTCAGAGCAATGATAGTAAAGATGATCCAAAATCTCAAAAAAAAAGAGTGGAGGCACAGATCGAGAAGGTACAAGAAATGTTTAACAAGGAGCTATGGACTTTGCTGGTGGCACAGCAGTTAAGAATCCACCTGCCAATGCAGGGGACACAGATTCAATCACAGGTCCAGGAAGATCCTACATGCCATGGAACAGCTAAGCCCATGCGCCACAACTACTGAGCCTGCACTCTAGAGCCTGCAAGGTGAAACTACTGAGCCTGCGTGCCACAACTACTGAAGTCCACGAGCCTAAAGCCTGTGCTCTACAACAAGAGAAGCCACCGCAATGAGAAGCTGCGCACTGCAGTGAAGAGTAGCCCCGGCTCACCGCAACTAGAGAAAGCCTACAAGCAGCAACAAAGACCCAACACAGAAATAAATAAATAAATAAACGAATGAATTAATGAATAAATAAATTTTTAAAATTTATTTAATTAGTTACTTAAAAAACCCAAGGAGCTAGATGATTTAAAGAACAAATAGAGATGAACAATACAATAACTGAAATGAAAAATACTCTAGAAGGAATCGACAGCAGAATAAATGAGGCAGAAGAAAGGATAAGTGAGCTGGAAGACAGAGTGGTGGAAATCACTGCCACAGAACATAATAAAGAAAAAAGAATAAAAAGAAATGAGGACAGCCTCAGAAACCTCTGGGACAATATTAAACACGTGAACATTCAAATTATACGGGTCCCAGAAGGAGAAGAGAAAGAGCCTGAGAAAATATTTGAAGATGTTATTGCTGAAAACTTGCCTAACATGAGAAAGGAAAAACTCACTGAAGTCCAGGAAGCACAGAGAATCCCATGCAGGATAAACCCAAGGAGGAACATGCTGAGACACATATTAATCGAAATGACAAAAATTAAAGACAAGAAAAATATTAAAAGCAACAAGGGAAAAAAAAAAGCAACAAGGGAAAAACAACAAACAACATACCAGGGAATCCCCATAAGGTTATCAGCTGAATTTTCAGCAGAAACTCTGTAGGCCAGAAGGGAGTAGCATGATATATTTAAAGTGATGAAAGGGAAGAAACTACAACCAAGAATACTCTACCCAGGGACTTCCCTGGTGGTGAAGTGGTTAAGAATCTGCCTACCAATGCAGGGGACACAGGTTCAAGCCCTGGTCTGGGAAGATCTCACATGCCTCGGAGCAACTAAGCCCATGAGCCACAAGTACTGAGCCTGTGTGCCACAACTACTGAAGCCCGCACGCCTAGAGTCCATGCTCCACAACAAGAGAAGCCACCGCAATAAGAAGCCTGCACACTGCAATGAAGAGTAGCCCCCGCTCACCGCAACTAGAGAAAGCCCAGGCGCAGCAATGAAGACCCAATGCAACCAAAAATACATAAATAAAATAAATAAATTTATTAAAAAAAGAAAAAGAATACACAGCAGAGCTCTCATTCAGATTCAACAGAGAACTCAAAAGCTTTACAGACAAGCAAAAGCTAAGAGAATTCAGCACCACCAAACCAGCTTTACAACAAATGTTAAAGGAACTTCTCTAGGTGGAAAGAGACCAGCAACTTAAAACAACCTGGTACATATATACACTGCTAAATCAAAACCTCACGGGAAATGCAAAGCCAAAACTACAATAGATACACACACACAAAAGAAAAAGCAGCCCAAACACAACACTAAAGATGGTGATCAAACCACAAGAGAACAAAAGAGGAAGGGAAGAAAAAAGACCTACAAACCCATAACAATTAAGAAAATGGCACTAGGAACATACATATTGATGATTACTTTAAATATAAATGGATTAAATGCTCCAACCAAAAGACATAGATGGGCTGAATGGATACAAAAACAAGATCTGTATACATGCTGTCTACAAGAGACCCACTTCAGATCTAGGGACACATACAGACTGAAAGTGAGGGGATGGAAAAAGATATTCCATGCAAATGAAAATCAAAAGAAAACTGGAATAGCAATACCTATATCAGACAAAATAGACTTTAAAATAAAGACTGTTACAAGAAACAAGGAAGAACACTACATAATGATCAAGGGAGCAATCCAAGAAGAAGATACAACAATTGTATATATATATGCACCCAACACAGGAGCACCTCAATATATAAAGCAAATGCTAACAGCCATAAAAGGAGAAATCAACAGTAACACAGTAATAGTGGGGGACTTTAACAACCCACAATGGACAGATCATCCAGACAGAAAATTAATAAGGAAACACAAGCCTTAAATGACACATTAGACCAGATAGACTTAATTGGTATCTATAGGACATTCCATTGAAAGCAGCAGAATACACATTCATCTCAAGTGCACATGGAACATTCTCCAGGGTAGATCACATCTTGTACCACAAATCAAACCTCACTAAATTTAAGAAAATTGAAATCATCTCAAGCATCTTTTCCAACTACAATGCTACGAGATTAGAAATCAATTACAAGAAAAAAAAACGGTAAGAAACAAAAACACATGGAGACTAAACAATATGTTACTAAACAACCAATGGATCACTGAAGAAATCAAGAGGAAATTTAAAAATACTTAGAGACTTCTCTGGTGGTCCAGTGCTTAAGATTCCATGCTTCTACCACAGGGGTTGGTGAGTTCAATCCCTGGTCGGGTAACTAAGATCCCACATGCCACGCAGCACAGCCAAAAAGATTTTTAAAAAATACCTAGAGACAAACGACAACAAAACCACGACAATCCAAACCTATGCAGCAAAAACTGTTCTAAGATTGTATAGCAATGCAATTTTACCTCAGGAAGCAAGAAAAATCTCAAGTAAACAACCTAACCTTATACCTAAAGCAACTAGAGAAAGAACAAACAAAACCTAAAGTTAGTAGAAGGAAAGAAATCATAAAGGTCAGAGCAGAAATAAATGAAATAGAGACAACGAAAACAATAGAAAATATCAATGAAACAAAAAGCTGGTTCTATGAAAAGATAAACAAAATTGATAAACCTTTAGCCAGACTCACCAAGAAAAAAATGGAGAAGGCTCAAATCAATAAAATTAGAAATGAAAAAGAAGTTACAACTGACACCACAGAAATACAAAGGATCATAAGAGACTACTACAAGCAACTGTATGCCAACAAAATGGACAACATGGAAGAAATGGACAAATTCTTAGGAAGGTACAATCTTGAAGATGGCAGAGTAGAAGGACGTGTGCTCACTCCCTCTTGACAGAGCACCAGAATCACAACTAACTGCTGAACAATCATCAAGAGGAAGACACTGGAACTCACCAAAAAAGATATCCCACATCCAAAGACAAAGGAGAAACTGCAGTGAGACACTAGGAGGGTGCAATCACAGTAAAATCAAATCCCATAACTGCTGGGGGTGACTCACAAACTGGAGAACACTTATACCACAGAAGTCCACCCAGTGGAGTGAAGGTTTTGAGCCCCACGTCAGGCTTCCCAACCTGGGGGTCCGGCAACGGGAGGAGGAATTCCTAGAGAATCAGACTTTGCAGGCTAGTGGGATTTGATTGCAGGACTTTGGCAGGACTGGGGGAAACAGAGACTCCACTCTTGGAAGCCACACACAAAGTAGTGTGCACATCGGAACCCAGGGGAAGGAGCAGTGACCCCATGGGAGACTGAATCAGCCCTACCTGCTAGTGTTGGAGGATCTCCTGCAGAGGCAGGGGGTGGCTGTGTCTCACTATGAGGACAAGGACACTGGCAGCAGGAGTTCTGGGAAATACTCCTTGGCGTGAGCCCTCCCAGAGTCTGATATTAGCCCCGTCAAAGAGCTTGGGTAGGCTCCAGTGTTGGGTCACCTCAGGTCAAACAACCAACAGGGAGGGAACCCAGCCCCACCCATCAGCAGACAAGTGGATTAAAGTTTTACTGAGCTCTGCCCACCAGAGCAACGCCCAGCTCTACCCACCACCAGTCCCTCCCATCAGGAAACTTGCACAAGCCTCTTAGATAGCCTCATCCACCAGAGGGCAGACAGCAGAAGCAAGAAGAACTACAATCCTGCAGCCTGTGGAACAAAAACCACATTCACAGAAAGTTAGACAAGATGAAAAGGCAGAGGGCTGTGTACCAGATGAAGGAACAAGATAAAACCCCAGAAAAACAACTAAATGGAGATAGGCAACCTTCCGGAGAAAGAATTCAGAATAATTACAGTGAAGATGATCCAGGACCACAGAAAAAGAATGGAGGCTAAGATCGAGAAGATGCAAGAAATGTTTAACAAACACCTAGAATAATTAAAGAACAAACAAACAGATGAACAATACAATAACTGAAATGAAAAATACACTAGAGGGAATCAATAGCAGAATAACTGAGGCAGAAGAACGGATAAGTGACCTGGAAGACAGAATGGTGGAACTCACTGCTGCGGAACAGAATAAAGAAGAAAGAATGAAAAAAAACGAAGACAGCCTAAGAGACATCTGGGACAACATTAAACGCAACAACATTCACATTATAGAGGTCCCAGAAGGAGAAGAGAGAGAGAAAGAAAGGACCCGAGAAAATATTTGAAGTCATTACAGTTGAAAACTTCTCTAACATGGGAAAGGAAATAGCCACCCAAGGCCAGGAAGCACAGAAAGTTCCAGGCAGGATAAACCCAAGGAGAAACACGCCAATACACATAGTAATCAAAAAGACAAAAATTAAAGAAAGTATTGAAAGCAACAAGGGAAAAATGACAACATACATGGAAACTCCTATAAGGTTAACAGCTGATTTCTCAGCAGAAACTCTACAAGCCAGAAGGGAGTGGTATGATATATTTAAAGTGATGAAAGGGAAGAACCTACAACCAAGATTATTCTCCAAGCAAGGACCTCATTCACATTTGATGGAGAAATCAAAAGCTTTACAGGCAAGCAAAAGCTAAGAGAATTCAGCACCACCAAACCAGCTCTCCAACCAATGCTAAAGGAACTTCTCTAAGTGGGAAACACAAGAGAAGAAAAGGACCTACAAAAACAAACCCATAACAATTAATAAAATGGTAATAGTAACATATATATTGATAATTACTTTAAACATGAATGGATTAAATGCTCCAACCAAAAGACACAGGCTCACTGAATGGATACAAAAACAAGACCCATATATATGCTGTCTACAAGAGACCCACTTCAGACCTAGGGACACATTCAGACTGAAAGTGAGGAGATGGAAAAAGATATTCCATGCAAATGGAAATCAAAAGAAAGCTGGAGTAGCAATACTCATATCAGATTAAATAGACTTTAAAATAAAGAATGTTACAAGAGACAAGGAAGAACACTACATAATGATCAAGGGATCAATCCAAGAAGAAGATGTAACAATTATAAATATATATGCACCCAACACAGGAGCACCTCAATACATACAGCAACTGCTAACAGCTATAAAAGAGGAAATCGACAGTAACACAGTAATAGTGGGGGACTTTAACACCTCACTTACACCAATGGACAGATCATCCAAACAGAAAATTCATAAGGAAACAGAACCTTTAAATGACACAATAGACCAGATAGATTTAATTGATATTTATAGGACATTCCATCCAAAAAGAACAGAATACACTTTCTTCTCAAGTGCACATGGAACATTCTCCAGGATAGATCACATCGTGGGTCACAAATCAAGCCTCGTAATTTTAAGAAAATTGAAATCATATCAAGCATCTTTTCAGACCACAACGCTATGAGATTAGAAATCAATTACAGGGAAAAATACGTAAAAAAACACATGGAGGCTAAACAATACATTACTAAATAATCAAGAGATCACTGAAGAAATCAAAGAAGAAATCAAAAAATGCCTAGAGACAAATGACAATGAAAATACAATGATCCAAAACCTATGGGATGCAGCAAAAGCAGTTCTAAGCAGGAAGTTTATAGCAATACAAGCTTACCTCAAGAAACAAGAAAAATCTCAAATAGACAATCTAACCTTACACCTAAAGGAATCAGAGAAAGAAGAACAAACAAAATCCAAAGTTAGTAGAAGGAAAGAAATTTAAAAGATCAGAGCAGAAATAAACAGAAACAAAGAAAACAATAGCAACGATCAATAAAACTAAAAGCTGGTTCTCTGAGAAGATAAACAAAATTGATAAACCATTAGCCAGACTCATCAAGAAAAAGCGGGAGAGGAGTCAAATCAATAAAATTAGAAATGAAAAAGGAGAAGTCACAACAGACACCACAGAAATACAAAGCATCCTAAGAGACTACTACAAGCAGCTCTGTGCCAATAAAATGGACAACCTGGAAGAAATGGGCAAATTCTTAGAGAGGTATAACCTTCCAAGACTGAACCTGGAAGAAACAGAAAATATGAACAGACCGATCACAAGTAATGAAATTGAAACTGTGATTAAAAATCTTCCAACAGGAGGAGCCTCCGCAATGGCGCCCGCCAGCATGGGATTTGTGCAGTAGAAGGAGCTCCCCTGTATGTGTTGCAGCTGCCCTCTGCCTCTCCAGGAGACTCTCCAAGACCAGCAGGTTTTTAAACTAGCCACAGAAAAGATGCCGAATCATCTCCCAGGGTAAAGGAACAATCATTTCCAGGCTGCTCAGGGTGAAGGAGGACACGTGGGAGACTGATACACAGACTTCCCACCATTCCTGTTTTCAGCTCCATACTCCACACTTACCTTCTGAGCCGTGTGGATGAAAGGCTCTTGGTGCTGCAGCCAGGAGACAGTGCTGTGTCTCTGAGGTGGGAGAGCCAACTTCAGGACACTGGTCCACAAGAGACCTCCCAGCTCCACATAATATCAAATGGCGAAAATCTCCCAGAGATCTCCATCTCAACACCAGCACCCAGCTTCACTCAACGACCAGCAAGCTACAGTGCTGGACATCCTATGCCAAACAACTAGCAAGACAGGAACACAACCCCACCCATTAGCAGAGAGGCTGCCTAAAACCATAATAAGGTCAAAGACACCTCAAAACACACCACCAGACATGGACCTGCCCACCAGAAAGACAAGATCCAGCCTCATCCACCTGAACACAGGCATTAGTACCCTCCACCAGGAAGCCTACAGAACCCACTGAACCAACTTTAGCCACTGGGGACAGACACCAAAAACAACGGGAACTATGAACCTGCAGCCTGCAAAAAGGAGACCCCAAACACAGTAAGATAAGCAGAATGAGAAGACAGAAAAACACACAGCAGATGAAGGAGCAAGATAAAAACCCACCAGACCTAACAAATGAAGAGGAAATAGGCAGTCTACCTGAAAAAGAATTCAGAATAATGATAATAAAGATGATCCAAAATCTTGGAAATAGAATGGAGAAAATACAACAAACATTTAACAAGGACCTAGAAGAACTAAAGATGAAACAAACAATGATGAACAACTCAACAAATGAAATGAAAAATACTCTAGATGGGATCAATAGCAGAATAACTGAGGCAAAAGAACGGATAAGTGACCTGGAAGATAAAAGAGTGGAAATAACTAATGCAGAGCAGAAAAAAGAATGAAAAGAACTGAGGACAGTCTCAGAGACCTCTGGGACAACATTAAACACACCAACATTCGAATTATAGGGGTCCCAGAAGAAGAAGAGAAAAAGAAAGGGACTGAGAAAATATTTGAAGAGATTATAGTTGAAAACTTCCCTAATATGGGAAAGGAAAGAGCTAACCAAGTCCAGGAAGCACAGAGAGTTCCATACAGGATAAATCCAAGGAGAAATATGCCAAGACACATATTAATCAAACTGTCAAAAACTAAATACAAAGAAAACATATTAAAAGCAGCAAGGGAAAAACAACAAATAACACACAAGGGAATCCCCATAAGGTTAACAGCTGATCTTTCAGCAGAAACTCTGCAAGCCAGAAGGAACTGGCAGGACATATTTAAAGTGATGAAGGAGAAAAACTTGCAACCAAGATTACTCTACCCAGCAAGGATCTCATTCAGATTTGATGGAGAAATTAAAACCTTTACAGACAAGCAAAAGCTGAGAGAGTTCAGCACCACCAAACCAGCTCTACAACAACTGCTAAAGGAATGTCTCTCAGCAAGAAACACAAGAGAAGGAAAAGACCTACAATAACGAACCCAAAACACTTAAGAAAATGGGAATAGGAACATACATATCAATAATTACCTTAAATGTAAATGGACTAAATGCTCCCACCAAAAGACACAGATTGGCTGAATGGATACAAAAACAAGACGCATATATTTGCTGTCTACAAGAGACCCACTTCAGACCTAGAGACACATACAGACTGAAAGTAAGGGGATGGAAAAAGACATTTCATGCAAATGGAAAGCAAAGAAAGCTGGAGTAGCAATTCTCATATCAGACAAAATAGACTTCAAAATAAAGACTATTAGAAGAGGCAAAGAAGGACACTACATTATGATCAACGGATTGATCCAAGAAGATATAACAATTGTAAATATTTATGCACCCAACATAGGAGCACCTCAATACATAAGGCAAATACTAACAGCCATAAAAGGGGAAATCGACAGTAACACATTCATAGTAGGGGACTTTAACACCCCACTTTCACCAATGGACAGATCATCCAAAATGAAAATAAATAAGGAAACACAAGCTTTAAATGATACATAAAACAAGATGGACTTAATTGATATTTATAGGACATTCCATCCAAAAACCACAGAATACACATTTTTCTCAAGTGCTCATGGAACATTCTCCAGGATAGATCATATCTTGGGTCACAAATCAAGCCTTGGTAAATTTAAGAAAATTGAAATTGTATCAAGTATCTTTTCCGACCACAACGTTATGAGACTAGATATCAATTACAGGAAAAGATCTGTAAAAAATACAAACACATGGAGGCTAAACAATACACTACTTAATGACGAAGTGATCGCTGAAGAAATCAAACAGGAAATTAAAAAATACCTAGAAACAAATGACAATGGAGACACGACGACCCAAATTCTATGGGATGCAGCAAAAGCAGTTCTAAGAGGGAAGTTTATATCAATACAATCCTACCTTAAGAAACAGGAAACATCTCGAATAAACAACCTAACCTTGCACCTAAAGCAATTAGAGAAAGAAGAACAAAAAAACCCCAAAGTTAGCAGAAGGAAAGAAATCATAAAAATCAGATCAGAAATAAATGAAAAAGAAATGAAGGAAACAATAGCAAAGATCAATAAAACTAAAAGCTGGTTCTTTGAGAAGATAAACAAAATTGTTAAACCATTAGCCAGACTCATCAAGAAAAAAAGGGAGAAGACTCAAATCAATAGAATTAGAAATGAAAAAGGAGAGGTAACAACTGACACTGCAGAAATACAAAAGATCATGAGAGATTACTACAAGCAACTCTATGCCAATAAAATGGACAACCTGGAAGAAATGGACAAATTCTTAGAAATGCACAACCTGCCAAGACTAAATCAGGAAGAAATAGAAAATATGAACAGACCAATCACAAGCACTGAAATTGAAACTGTGATTAAAAATCTTCCAAAAAACAAAAGGCCAGGACCAGATGGCTTCACAGGCGAATTCTATCAAACATTTAGAGAAGAGCTAACACCTATCCTTCTCAAACTCTTCCAAAATATAGCAGAGGGAGGAACACTCCCAAACTCATTCTACAAGGCCACCATCACCCTGATACCAAAACCAGACAAGGATGTCACAAAGAAAGAAAACTACAGGCCAATATCACTGATGAACACAGATGCAAAAATCCTCAACAAAATACTAGCAAACAGAATCCAACAGCACATTAAAAGGATCATACACCATGATCAAGTGAGGTTTATTCCAGGAATGCAAGGATTCTTCAATATATGCAAATCAATCAACGTGACACACCATATTAACAAATTGAAGGAGAAAAACCATATGATTATCTCAATAGATGCAAAGAAAGCTTTTGACAAAATTCAACACCTATTTATGATAAAAACCCTGCAGAAAGTAGGCATAGAGGGAACTTTCCTCAACATAATAAAGGCCATATGTGACAAGCCCACAGCCAACATTGTACTCAATGGTGAAAAACTGAAAGCATCTCCACTAAGATCAGGAACAAGACAAGGTTGCCCACTCTCACCACTCTTATTCAACATAGTTTTGGAAGTTTTAGCCAAAGCAATCAGAGAACAAAAGGAAATAAAAGGAATCCAAATCAGAAAAGAAGAAGTAAAGCTGTCACTGTTTGCAGGTGACATGATACTATACATAGAGAATCCTAAAGATGCTACCAGAAAACTACTAGAGCTAATCAATGAATTTGGTAAAGTAGCAGGATACAAAATTAACGCACAGAAATCTCTTGCATTCCTATACACTAATGATGAAAAATCTGAAAGTGAAATCAAGAAAATACTCCCATTTACCACTGCAACAACAAGAATAAAATATCTAGGAATAAACCTACCTAAGGAGACAAAAGACCTGTATGCAGAAAATTATAAGACACTGATGAAAGAAATTAAAGATAATACAAATAGATGGAGAGATATACCATGTTCGTGGATTGGAAGAATCAACATTGTGAAAATGACTCTACTACCCAAAGCAATCTACAGATTCAATGCAATCCCTATCAAACTACCACTGCATTTTTCACAGAACTAGAACAAAAAATTTCACAATTTGTATGGAAACACAAAAGACCCCGAATAGCCAAAGCAATCTTGAGAACGAAAAACAGAGCTGGAGGAATCAGGCTTCCTGACTTCAGACTATACTACAAAGCTACAGTAATCAAGACAGTATGGTACTGGCACAAAAACAGAAATATAGATAAATGGAACAGGATAGAAAGCCCAGAGATAAACCCACGCACCTATGGTCACCTTATCTTTGATAAAGGAGGCAGGAACGTACAGTGGAGAAAGGACAGCCTCTTCAATAAGTGGTGCTGGGAAAACTGAACAGGTACATGTAAAAGTATGAGATTAGATCACTCCCTAACACCATACAAAAAAATAAACTCAAAATGGATTAAAGACCTAAATGTAAGGCCAGAAACTATCAAACTCTTAGAGGAAAACATAGGCAGAACACTCTATGACATAAATCACAGCAAGATCATTTTTGACTCGCCTCCTAGAGAAATGGAAATAAAAACAAAAATAAACAAAGGGGACCTAATGAAACTTCAAAGGTTTTGCACAGCAAAGGAAACCATAAACAAGACAAAAAGACAACCCTCAGAATGGGAGAAAATATTTGCAAATGAAGCAACTGACAAAGGATTAATCTCCAAAATTTATAAGCAGCTCATGCAGCTTAATAACAAAAAAACAAACAACCCAATCAAAAAATGGGCAGAAGACCTAAGTAGACATTTCTCCAAAGAAGATATACAGACTGCCAACAAACACATGAAAGAATGCTCAACATCGCTAATCATTAGAGCAATACAAATCAAAACTACAATGAGATATCATCTCACACCAGTCAGAATGGCCATCATCAAAAAATCTACAAACAATAAATGCTGGAGAGGGTGTGGAGAAAAGGGAACACTCTTGCACTGTTGGTGGGAATGTAAATTGATACAGCCACTGTGGAGAACACTATGGAGGTTCCTTAAAAAACTACAAATAGAACTACCATATGACCCAGCGATCCCACTCTGGGCATATACCCTGAGAAAACCATAATTCAAAAAGAGTCATGTACCAAAATGTTCATTGCAGCTCTATTTACAATAGCCAGGAGATGGAAGCAACCTAAGTGTCCATTATCGGATGAATGGATAAAGAAGATGTGGCACATATATACAATGGAATATTACTCGGCCATAAAAAAACCTAGATTGAGCTATTTGTAATGAGGTGGATAGACCTAGAGTCTGTCATACAGAGTGAAGTAAGTCAGAAAGAGAGAGACAAATACCGTATGCTAACACATATATATGGAATTTAAGGAAAAAAACCTGTCATGAAGAACCTAGGGGTAAGACAGGAATAAAGACTGTGTCCTACTAGACCTACTAAAGAATGGACTTGAGGATATGGGGAGGGGGAAGGGTAAGGTGTGACAAAGCGAAAGAGAGGCATGGACATATATACACTACCAAACGTAAGGTAGATAGCTAGTGGGAAGCAGCCGCATAGCACAGGGAGATCAGCTCGGTGCTTTGTGACTGCCTGGAGGGGTGGGATAGGGAGGGTGGGAGGGAGGGAGACACAAGAGGGAAGAGATATGGGAACATATGTATATGTATAACTGATTCACTTTGTTATAAAGCAGAAACTAACACACCTTTGTAAAGCAATTATACTCCAATAAAGATGTTAAAAAAAAAATCTTCCAACAAACAGAAGTCCAGGACCACATGGCTTCACAGGAGAATTCTATCAAACATTTAGAGAAGAGCTAACACCCATCCTTCTCAAACTCTTCCAAAAAATTGCAGAGGAAGGAACACTCCCAAACTCATTCTATGAGGTCACCATCACCCTGATACCAAAACCAGACAAAGATACTACAAAAAAAGAAAATTACAGACCAGTATCACTGATGAATATAGTTGCAAAAATCCTCAATAAAATACTAGCAAAGAGAATCCAACAACACATTAAAAGGATCATACACCATGATCAAGTGGGATTTATCCCAGGGATTCAAGGATTCTGCAATATATGCAAATCAATCAATGTGATATACCATATTAACAAATTGAAGAAGAAAAACCATATGATCTTCTCAACAGATGCAGAAAAAGCTTTTGACAAAATTCATAACCCATTTATGATAAAAGCTCTCCAGAAAGTGGGCATAGAGGGAAACTACCTCAACATAATAAAGGCCATATATGACAAACCCACAGCAAACATCATTCTCAATGGTGAAAAACTGAAAGCATTTCCTCTAAGATCAGGAACAAGACAAGGATGTCCATTCTCACCACTATTATTCAACATAGTTTTGGAAGTCCTAGCCACGGCAGTCAGAGAAGAAAAAGAAATAAAAGGGACACAAATTGGAAAAGAAGAAGTAAAACTGTCACTGTTTGCAGATGACATGATACTATACATAGAGAATCCTAAAGATGCCACCAGAAAACTACTCTAGCTAATCAATGAATTTAGTAAAGTAGCAGGACACAAAATTAATGCACAGAAATCTCTTGCATTCCTATACACTAATGATGAAAAATATGAAAGAGAAATTAAGGAGACAATCCCATTTACCATTACGTCCAAAAGAATAAAATATCTAGGAATAAACCTACCTAAGGAGGCAGAAGACCTTTACTCTGAAAACTATAAGATGCTGATGAAAGAAATCAAAGATGACACAAACAGGTGGAAAGATATACCATGTTCTTGGATTGGAAGAGTCAAAATTGTCAAAATGACTATACTACCCACTGTAATCTACAGATTCAATGCAATCCCTATCAAAATACCAATGGTATTTTTCACAGACTTAGAAGAAAAAAATCTTAAAATTTGTATGGAAAAACATAAGGCCCCAAATAGCCAAAACAATCTTTGGAAAGAAAAATGGAGCTGAAGGAATCAGGCTCCCTGACTTCAGACTATACTACAAAGCTACAGTGATCAAAACAGTATGGTACTGGCACAAAAACAGAAATATAGATCAATGGAACAGGATAGAAAGCCCAGCAATAAACCCATGCACCTATGGTCAATTAATCTATGACAAAGGATGTAAGACTATATGATGGAGAAAAGACAATCTCTTCAATAAGTAGTGCTGAGAAAACTGGACAGCTACATGTAAAAGAATGAAATTAGAACACTCCTTAACACCACACACAAAAATAAACTCAAAATGGATTAGAGACCTAAATGTACTGGATACTATAAAACTCTTAGAGGAAAACATAGGCAGAACACTCTTTGCCATAAATTGAAGCAAAATCTTTTTCAACCCGTCTCCTAAAGTAATGGAAATAAAAACAAAAACAAATGGGACCTAATTAAACTTAAAAGGTTTGCACAGCAAAGGAAGTCATAAAGAAAATGAAAAGACAACCCATAGAATAGGAGAAAATATTTGCAAATGATGCCATAAAAAAGAACGAAATAATGCCATTTGCAGCAACATGGATGGACCTGAAACTAACACAACATTGTAAATCAAATATACTCCACAAATAAATAAATTAAATAAGTGATCTAAAGAGGTCAAAAAAAAGAAAAGAACAATACAGCAAGTTCTGAAGCATGTACAGTCACTGCAGCAAAGCAGGAACAGCTCCTACTTGCAGAATTCAGGCTACTCTTCAAAGCCCTTGCTCCTATAGATCGTGTTAAACCCAGGAGAAGCCTAGATAATGCCCAGCCTCCATCTGGCTAACCTCCACATTCGCTGATGGTGAGTCAAGGGCAGCAGCACCCAGCCCAATTCAGCACACAGGTGACTTGACCAAACAAACTCAGCCAGAAAATTAGCTCTCACTCACCTTCTCACACCTGTACTCCCCAAACTTGACCCCTCGCACCACCTGCTGGTAGATGAGGTTGGTGGCCACATTGTCTTCTGAGGGGTTGTGCCAGGGAGTGAAGACCTCCTTGCGGAAGAAGAGCCTCCACGGGGCGTTGCGCTCCTGGGCGCCCTGCTCCTTGGCATACTGCTCACACTGGGAGATGGCGTCCATGACGTGGTCGCTGCCACTGCCCAGGGAGGACACCTGCGGGCACAGGGCTGGAGGTCACCCAGTGAAAGGGTGAGCAGGCCGGGAAGGACCACAAGGAGCCACTGACTGTGCCAACTCTTCTCATTCGGATGGAAAACCAAAGCTCAGAGAGAGGAGGGGCTTGCCCAGGTCACCCAGGAGGCAGACCAGCATGGGACCCCTGGATCCTAACTCATGGGCTCTGAGCTGGCACAGCCACGTGGGAGTTTCCATTTCCTAGTACAAGCCTTTGGTGAAACTCTGATGGACAAATGGCCACTGAAAACACGGGAGGTAGCTGTTGGTGAGAAAAGTCCAGGCAAACGGCATCAGACAACATGTGCCTATCGCTGGACTTGCATGGGGTGAGGGCTGGGGGTCACCTCTGCTGTGGGTGGTGATGCTGGGTGTGGAGGCAAAATCACCCACTCCCAGGGCCAGCTCAGCAGAGAAGACTCCAAGCCCAGATGTGCCCCGGGAGGTATACACTCTGGCTGGTCAGTAACAAGTGAAGAGGAACTACCATAGCAACCTGATAAGGAATCACATGGCCATTTGCAAATGGCAAAACTGAATCTCAGCGAGCCAGTGGCTGTCTCTCTCTCTGCCATGTTCTTCTGCTGTCACCAGCAGAGGATTGAATCCACCTGCGCACATACGAGTGCAGTGAGCCCTGGATTTCAATCACCAGTGTGCTGTTGGGTTTCTCTTTAGGTGCTTAGGACCTCTCCACGATCCTAAGGAGTTGGGGCAGGACCAGGGTTACCACTGGTTTACAGAGGAGGAAACTGAGGCCCTGGAAGGTCAGTAACCACGCAAGGGCACCTGAGCCAGTAGGTGGCAGCACTGGGGTGGGAGCTGGTGGGTGACCCTGGGGGCTCCAGGAGGAGGGCATCAGGGCCAGCCTCACCTTATCAAACAGGGCGATGTAGAGGGAGAACCCGAAGCGGTCCTTGAGCGAGGTCTTGTCGGCTAGCGCGTCGCAGAGCTCCTTGGCCGTGGTTGCCGAGTCTGTCAACAGGGTCTTGGTGGTCCCGTCCATGAACGTCACAGGCAACATGATGGGCTTCTTGGACTTGGTGGCCTGAAAGTGATCCAAGGCTTTGTGGGAATCCTTTCACTTCAGAACATCTCACTCCCTCTGAGCTCCTGGCTCCCTGCTCCCTAATGGGGTTGGAGCCCTCGGACCTCAGCATCCCACGGCACATTGCCTGTCCCTGGTCACAGGTGCCCAGGGAGCCCTGCTGTGCTCCCCACCCTGAAAGGACCTTCAGGGTCCCTGAGGTGGGGCACTAGGGCTGGGTGGTTGGGCTTTTGCCACATTCGGGGGCTTCTGCCCTCCTGTCATGTAACCATCACAAGATCCTGTGAAATGAACATCTTTACTGTCATGTTGCAGATGAAGCCATTGAGACACAGAGGAAACCCCCTGCCCAAGTCACTTTGACTATAAAGCCAGCAGATGGGAGTCATCACCACTGTGGGCTGTCCCGTTCCAGTAGGCCTGAAATTCCAGAACTTGAGGGTGGGTGCTTGAATGACCACAGAATCCCAAAGTAGGCAAAGTTTCTGGGGCACTGGGGTGCACTGGCAACACACACACACACACACACACACACACACGCCTGGGGGCCACACCTGCAGCTCTAGCCAGCTTGGTGGCTGTGTCCGTGTCCCGTTGACGAAGGTCCTCCTGAGCCGCTCCTCACAGTATGGGGCGTAGCCAGGTGGTCCCCCGTGGATGAAGTTCCGCAGGTACTATGGACAGAGGACCAGCTGAGGGGGCCCCACTCCAGCCTCCCTCGGCCTCCCCACCTGTGAGATAGTCTGGGACCTGGGACCCTCTACCGGAGTGCTTGCACCTGGACAAACGTCTCCTCCAGCAATAAAATACAAAGAAATCAAAAGGGACTAAAAACTGCATACATGTGCAGTCAGGGCAATTATGAACAATAAGATACAAAAAGGCCACAAACCAACTGCCAGGAGCAAAAGCAGGGAACTGCCCATGACCCCTGCGCACAGCACCACCAAGGGGGTGGGCAGACCACCTAAGCCCCCCCTCCAGCCCGACCCACCAATCCGCCACCGCCCTCACCTCATTAAAGGGACCAGCCCGCCCCCGCTCAGGGAGTGAGCAAGGGCCCGTTTCTTGTTCTCGCTCCCTCGTGCTGAAGCAGCATGAGTCCCAGTAAAGCCTTGCCTGAATTTCTTGTCTGACCTCTTATCAACTTCTATCGATTAAAGAGGACCCAGGTCGGTAACACCCAGACCATCAGAGCAGCTTCACCGGGTCTCCTGCCTCTGGTCCCTCCACCCACACTGAACCCGCTCCTCAAGGCCCATCCATCCCCGTCCCTCCTCGGCTTTCCAGGCCTCCCCACTGTCCTCCAGATCAAGTCCACCTCCCTCACGTTTGGCAGCACGGCCACCATGATCCGGCCCTGCCTAGTCTCAGCTGCACCTCCTGCCTCACCCCACACACCATACCCCCTTCACCCAGCTTAACTGCTCCTCTTCCTCCAGGGCCCACCTCCCTGAGCCCTCCCCCTCTTCGCAGCGCTGACCAGCTGGGTTGATCCAGCTGTCACCTGCTCTGCCTCTGTGTCCCCAGCACCCAGGGCCTGACACTAAGGAGGAGTCACGAAAGGGCCTGAGATGAACGGAAGTGCTTCAGACCAGCATGTGGAGGGTCTAGGGGGCGCTATTGTCAAGCCCAGCAAACACATAAATAAAATGGGGCTCGGAGGAGATGGAGTGCAGTGGTGCGTGCCCAGGAGGAGGGGGCCAGGAAGATGGGCCCTGCGGAGGTGGGGAGGCCTGGGAGGAGATGACCCGGGCAGGGCCTCATTGCCAAGCCCCTCTGAGTTTCTTCCCCGTGCTCTGCCCCTCAACCCCAGGGACTGGGCGCGGCTCCCCTTCCCACCCCCGGAGGCCAAAAGCCTCCCCTACCTTAACGAACTTCTCAGAGGGGGCGAAGCAGCCCACACAGAGAGACACGAGGATCCAGCCCCGGGCATAGCTGCTCTTGGAGGGGTTGTGAGTGAGCTGCTTGCTGATCTGGCAGTAGATCTCATCCCTAGGCAGGCGGGGGTGGGGGGCAAGGACGGGAGACGCACTGCCTCAGAGGGAAAGCCCCACCCCTCCCAGCAGCAGGTAGGATGCTTGCTCTCCCGCTTGCCAGAGACCACCTGGGAGGAGGCAGGTGAGGCCAGGTGGGGAAGGCTGAGCCCAGGGCTCTGCAGCTACTGGAGGGGGTCTGGCTTTGGAGATAGGCTCATCAGGCACGAAGCACGCACGTTCCTGACTCCAGTCCAGAGTCCACGGCCGGGGCCCCATGATCCAGAGGGTGGTGCATACCCTGCTCCTGGGCACAGTGGCCCCAGTCACTGGTGACCACTTTGATGAGAAGCACAGGCTCCCCACATGCCTCATCCCTCACCAAGCTGCACGGCCTGGGCAGGTGAGTTCACCTCTGAGCCTGGCCCACAGACACGGCAGCAGGTACAATTTCTACTAATGGTAACTGGCAGAGCAGAAACAGGAAGGACAGCTGGGGAGTTTCTCTGGGGGATGGAATGACATTCTCTTGACATAGTGCTATAATATCTGAATATTTAAATGGCCATGCTTTACTTCTGCAATCAGATTAAAGCAATGAAGGTAGTTTTTTGTTTTGTTTTCATTTTAAAGGGAAATGATACCACCCCTTCCTTACAGGATTTCTGTGAAGAAAAATGAGCCAAGGCTTATACAGCACCTGGCAGGGTGCCCAGCACAGTAAACCCCCCGCAGATGCCAGCCTAGCTGCAGCTGTGAAGATGCTGCATGCCCCCTTCAGGGCCAAGGGCGGGACCCACCAAGATGGAGTGACCACCAGGGGGCACTAACTGTTGCTCCTCCCTCTGTGAAGGGCAGGTATCTAATTCAGTGGCTCCCCAATTTTGAGAGCTCATGGACCAACGCAACCTCAAAATAAATTGTGGACGTCGCTAACTTATTATCAAGACAATAAGGACATTTAAAACACACCACACACACAGCACCTGCCCACTATCTATATCACAATCATTTTATAAAACAAATGTAATTTTAATATCCAAAAAGTAGGAAGGGCAAAATCTCAGAACAAAGAACAGTGCTTTAAATAAGTTAAATTTAGAAACATCCTTATTTTTCCCATCTTGCTACAGGCCAGTGACAACTATCACCCATAGCTGGGAGCCCCTGACCCCGTTCGATTCATGGACAGGGAGACGGAGGCCGGGAGGAGGGAGGGATTAGCCATGGCCCCTCAGGGAGTTGGCACCCCAGGCTTCTAACGGTCCAGGGCTCCTGGCACTGTGTTCTCTAGAAGTACCCCTTTAGGTCTGATGGTGAGATAACTGGGAGGCAAATTCTTGCCCTTAAACATACCTTGGGCAGCCACCTTTTCTTCCTGGAGGTTGGCGGTCCCAAGTGCTACATCTCTGGCGAGCGAGGTAGTCACTGGCCTCGAGGAGCAATGAAAGGGAGGCCAGTGACCCCTGGGCAAACCTCTTCCTCTCTGGACCTCATGTCTCCCACTGGGAAAATGACACTTGACCTCCCCACCCGGCCCATCCTGCTGTCCTCCCAGCCAGCACACACAAGTTCATGGGATCAGCTCTCCTAACCAGCCATCCGTGCAGATGGAGTTCTCGGAGAAACCCTATCTGCCTTCCCTCCGCTGATGCAGCTGAGTTGATTCCGTAATTGCTCCTGGAAAGTCATGGATCATCGCAGCTCCTCCCCAACACCCCAGGGACCTGAGCAAAGGCCTCTCCTGGGCCTGCGTGGGGAAGGAGCCACTTGCAGGATCCCAGGCATTCTGACCACAGTAACCCTGACCACGGGCCTGGGCTGGGTACACCGAAGGTGCCGGCAGGGATAGGGTTAGAGCAGAAGATGTATGTCAGATAATGCTAACAACAGCTACCGTTTACTGAGTGCCCACTGTGTAGGTCCTGTGTCACACTTTCCATAGTTTTATCTGCCCACAAGCCTACAAGGTAGGTACTTTTATTATTCCATCTTTACAGATGAAGAAACTGAAGCTTACAGAGCTGAAATCACTCTACCAAGGTCACACAACCAGCTAGCAGCAGAGCTAAACCCAGGCCTGGTAGCTCTTAAAGTGACAGAGCTACCACTCAGCCAACAAAAGCCTTGCAGGTCTGGAAGTGCGGGATGCCTCCCCTGATAGCTGCCCCCTCCCTGTGCCCCTGCCCCTCAGGCACTGACCGGAGTGCTGGCCGCAGGATGCCGTTGCCAATGATGAAGTGCAGCTTCTCCAGGTTGGAGGTGGGCCGGTCCTCCAGCATGCTGTTGCCCTGCACCGTGGACTCTCCGTCATGCAGCCTCTTGGTCACCTGGGCCACAGGGAGGGGTAAGGCTTGGCCGGGGCCCTGCTGTTTGCCTGAGTCTGCCCACTCCCCCGGAGAGCAGAATCCTGGGAGTAGCCAGAGAGCTGGCTCCCCACCACTGTCACAGCCCCGCCCGTGCAGAACAGATGCTGGGTGGATACCTGGTCCGGTGCTACGCGCTTCTGGGGATAAGGCTCCTCTGCAGCCTCCTTGACATCTACCCCCAGCCCTACCCCAGGGAAGTCCCCTCAGCCAGGCCAGGGGCTCCTCTGACTCCTGATGGGATCCCTATCTCTCTGAGGTGGGCCACACACCACTCCGACACCCAGAGTACACCTGGGTTCCAAACACCCGGCCACCATCACCTGTCATTAACTCCCTGGCTCCTGTGTGAATAGCCTTGGGCCTGGGTTCTTATAGATGGGCTTTTCCTCTCTGGTTCCACATGGGCCACAACGCCAGCCCCGTGCTCTGCCCAGAGACAGGGTGAGTGGCGGAAGCACGCCCCTGCAGGCAGTCCTCATGTCTGCTGAGCACCCACGGCCATCATCTCACGCCATCATCCCAGGAATCCACTAGCAGGCATTTTCTTCCCTGGGTGCCTTGGATACCGAGCAGTGGAGCTGGGACTCAGATCTGGGGTAACATAGCTACAAGACTGGATTGGAGCCTCAGATGGGGAACAAAATGAGGACAAAGACAAAGCAGGCTGAGGAATCCCAGGAGGAGCAGCCTGACTCTGCTGTAGAGGGGAAGGCTTCCTGGAGGAGGTGACCCCCCAGGCACAGAAGAGGAAGGAGGAATTTTAGGCAGAGGGACCGGTGTGCACAAAAGCAGGGGCATGGAGGAACCAGTCCCTCTGCACCGTGAATGCCTTAGTTCGTGTCTGTCAGCCCTCCCAGCCTGGACAGTCCTGGAGCAATGGGCCAGGACGGTGCTCAGAAAACACAAGGTGACTAAATGAATGACAAACAAACTAATAGTGTTAATGCCCCATGGGCACTGTTATCCCACAGAAAATTCTTATCAACTAAAAGGTCCCTGGATCAGAGCTTCCCTGGGGGCGCAGTGGTTGAGAGCCCGCCTGCCGATGCAGGGGACACGGGTTCGTGCCCTGGTCTGGGAAGACCCCACATGCCGCAGAGCGGCTGGGCCCGTGAACCATGGCCGCTGAGCCTGCGCGTCCGGAGCCTGTGCTCCACAACAGGGGAGGTCACAACAGTGAGAGGCCCGCGTACCGCAAAAAAAAAAAAAAAAAAAAAAAAAGGTCCCTGGATCAAAGGCAACGGGTCCATGCCCTGGCATGTCCTCCCTCTCACCATCTGCCACCCCAGCCCTCCCCAGCTCTCGTGGCCCATCTTCCGGGAAGCCTCCCTGACCGACCCCAGCCTGAGAACAGTGCCCTCTTCCTTGCATCCTGTCTGCCTGATCACATCCAACGCTGTCCTGCTGGCCATCCTGGTCCCCTGAGGATAGACAGTATCCACTCCACTCCTGTCCCTGTTGGTCCCAAGCCCAGCCTTGCCCCAGCCTGGGCCACCAAGGCCGTGCAGGGTCTTTTCTGACCTCCTCTGTCAGTTTGGACTTCTTCTTCAAGGTCAAGTGCACCAGTTTGTGCCTCACGCTGCTCTTCTTTTGCCCCTCAGGGAGCTGGGCCTGCCGGACAAACAGGGGTCAGAGTCAAACGAGTGGACGGAAAGTAATGACAAGAGCAACTGATAATGTGGTTAGAATTGTCTCACCTCCACACTAACGTGTATCACCCCAGCCCATCAGCCCAGTGACAAATGGGAAAAGTGTAGTAACCCACCCACCGCCTCCCAGCAAGTCAAAATTGAAGCTGGCTCTGACTGCAAAGCCTGTCTGCCCTGCCACATGGCCTCAATCGTGGTCAGCACTTTACAGTTTATATCAAACTCACACTATTCGTTCCCAGGAGTAGACGGAGGAGGGCAGGGGTCAGGGAGGTGAGGCAGAGGCAAATTTTAGGGCGCTCCTTCTGCTGAGGACCTTAAGGCTGGGGGTGGCCTGGAAGGGACCTTGGCCAGAGGGCACCTGCGACTCACCTCGCCCTCGCCCTGCAGGGCCTGAAGCTCCCTCTTGTATGTTTTCTTGCCCAGAGTCTCATAAATCTTGGTCATCACAGGAATCTTCTCGCTGCCGTCACTCATGGCCGTGTGGTACTTGGGCTCAGGGAGGTCCCCCATGAACCGGAGGATAGTGATCCAGACTGCCAGGGCCGCCTGGGGACAGACCCATACCAGTCAGAAAGCCTGAGCGCAGGATGTGGCTGAAGCCATCAAAATGACCCAGGGGTGGGGGAGAGGCTGGAGAACCCCACTCCCGCCAACCGGAGGAGGACCACTGAGCTGAGTGCCTTGTGGGTGTTCCTCGGGGCCTTGCCCTGTGGCCCGGCCGCAGGCTGGGTGCGGGATGAGGTCAGCCCTGGTCCCTGCATAGCTGGGCCCCAGCCCCTCGGCACCCGCGCTGCCAGCACGGACAGCCCCAGCCCTCACCAGCTGGTCGCCCTCATCGTCGTGGTACAGCAGTGGCTGCTTGAGCGGCCGCCGGGTGTAGGTGTGCGTGGTCGTGCCCTGGAAGTAAGTGGCAGCGAACTTGGCGAATTTATAATCGGACAGGTCTTCCTCATCCTCATCAGGCAGGGGCAGGGCCGCATCCAGGTCTTCCTCCACCATCTCCCTCCGCCCGCGCTCCAGGTCCTGGGGAGACAAAAGGGGTTCCCTGCCATAGGGGCAAATGGGGCTGGGCTGCAGTCCCCCAGCCTGTCCCTGTAGGGCCAGCTCTTCCTCCAGAAGTGTAGGGCGCTGTTCATCCTGTTCACTCCCCAGACAGAGCCCAGTGCAAGGTAGCTCCTCAACACATGATTGAATAAAGGTTTGTGAACGGCCCTGAAGGAAGGAGGAAGTGATTGACCCAAAGTCATATGGCAGGCTGGTGGCTGGACAGGGCCTGGGACTGCAGCCCCGTCCCAGGTCATCACAGCTGCCTTCTGCTCAGAGGGGACCACGTGGACTTTAACACAGAGGGGCACAAGAGGAGGGACGGCACCACACTGGGGCCTGTCCCAGCCCCTTCCCCAGTTTGGTACCTCGAAGCCACTAGGTGCCTGGCCCTCCTGGCCTGGCAGGCTGCCTGAAGTCCCCAGGAAGCCAAACATCTTGTCCACCATGTCCGAGTGATTGATCGGCTCGTGGCGGGCCCTCTCCATCTGCTCCAGGAGCTCCTTCTTCCGCCGAGACTCCTCCTTCTCCTTCAACTCCCGCTCTGCGTCCTCACGGGCCAGCTGGGCCAGGCGCTCCTGCGAGGTGGGGGTGATGCAGCGTCAGGGAGCAAGCCCCCCGTGGGGAGCCCACGGGAGCCCCTGCAGCAGCCAGGCCAGAGTCCTAACCTCCTCGGGGCCCTCCTGACCGCTGGGAAGGATGGAGCCTCGGGCCTTTCCACCCTGGGACACACCTGCTCAGCCCTCACAGCTCAGTGCAGACAGATGCCCAGTGCTGAGCCAGAGACAGCTCACAACAAGCTCAGACAGTAATGTCACCTGCCTGCCTCGAGGCTCAGCTGGGACCACCTCCTCCAGGAAGCCTGCTCAGGTCTGCCCACCCGAAGGGGACCACACCAACCCCAAAATCCAAGAGCCACTGCATATAGGCTCTAGACCACCGCTGTCCAATAGAAATATAATGCAAGCCACATATGTAGTGGCTACATTCAAAATAGTTTTTCAAAAAATAGGTTAGATCAACTTTAATAATGTATTTCATTTAACCCAATATTTCCAAAGAATTATCTTGACATGTAATTAATATTAAAAAATAGTACTGAGATATTTTATATTCCTTTTTTTTTTTTTTTTTTACTGAGTCTTCAAAATCTAGTGTATAATTGGGAATTCCCTGGAAATCCAGTGGTTAGGACTTGGTGCTTTCAGTGCCGTGGGCCCGGGTTCGATCCCTGGTCGGGGAACTAAGATCCCACAAGCCTCACTGCGTGGCCAAAAAGAAAAAAAAGAAAAAGAAATCAAGTCTGTATTTTGCACTGACCATGCTTTGCCCTTTCAAGTGCTCTGTAGCTACACATGGCTCCCACCCCGGCTCAGGCTGTTTATCCTGTTACAACACAGCTGAGGGCCTGGACCCGCTCACTCTGCAGCCACAGCCCTCTGGCCTGGCCTGGCACAGAACAGGCACCCAGCGCACGAAGGAAGGAAGGAAGGTCGTGTGGACAGAGGCTGGACAGCCGGTGTTGGCTGAGGGCTGCTGAACCAGTGAATGGATGTCTAAGGAGTCGGCACATCCCCAGCTCACCTGATGCTTGCGTTCAGCCTCCTCCTTGGCCTTCTTGGCGCTCATCTCCTTCCGGAGCTTCTGCTCCTCCGCCAGCCGCATTTTCTCAGCCTCCAGGCGCCGCAGGTACTGGGGGAGGGGGCGGCAGGGTGCGCATCAAACCGTGTGTGACCCTCACGGTGCTTCCCGCCAGCTCGACCCCACCCCACCCTGGCTGAGTTCTGGGACTGGGAATGACTTTGCCAAATAATTTGGTAGAGGGAAACTGAGGCACATGAGAACCCCTCCAGGTGCCACAGCGGGTTGGGGGCACCGCTGATCCCAAAGCCAAAGCAGGTTCACCTTGGCCTCCCAAAGAGTCACAACAGGGACTGGGCCCCTGCCCTGCCCCTGGCTGGAAAGAGGGAAATGAGGGATCCAGTCTTGTGCATGCCTCCAAAGAGGTAGAGCCCTACATCCCCACCCCCCAACAGGCTCAGGCCACACGTGGGGGCGATATGTCTGCCTGAGGTGGAAGAGCACCCCTCGGAGGACACAGCTGTCACAGGGCTCAGAGCTGTGGCTGCTGTGGACCTGGGACCCTTACCTCAGCCCTGAGGCGCCGGTGCAGCCTGCGGGCGATCATGCCCCGGGCGTAGGCCTGCACGGTGATCACAGCCCAGAGGCGATGACGGAAAGCCTTGCGCACCAGGTAGGCGCGGCAGCGGGCCTGGAACCCGATGATGCGCCGGCGGGCCCGGCAGTACTGCTGGTGCAGCTTCCGGGAGCGGTGCAGGGCTTGCAGCCGCAAGAAGCCCAACCGCATCTGCAAGGATGGCCACCTGCTGAGAACCAGGGCCCTGATTCCAGACCAACCCTGCCCAGTGGAGGTCACTGCCCCGGGCTCCACTCTCCAACCTGCATGCCCCGAAGGCACAGCTGTCTCCTCTCAGACCAAAGTTTCCCAGGGAGTGGCCTTGGCTTCCCCTGTGATGCAGTCCCCCCAAGAGACTCCCATCCTCAGACCAGGAGTGGGCCTCCTTCCTGTCCACCTCCCCAGCCCCAAGGCCAGTTCCTTCACAGGGGTCCATGTGACACACCCGTTCCTGGCCCCCTCTGAGGTGTTTAATAACCCAGGTGTTCATCACCCACCAAAACATTCCAGAAGAAAAGCACAAACATTGCTGACCAGATGGGGAGAGCTGCAAAAACCAGACTCAGACTTTGGGCTGGAGGAATGGTAGGGGCTGGCAGGGTGGCAAGAGGTCAGCCAGGCCCCGCAAACAGGTAAGTCCTGCTGCTATGGCAACAGGGCCAGGTTCAAAGGCTTCGTGAGGCAACAAGCAGCTCCCTCAAGGAGGCTCACCAGCCCATAGTTCTTCCTGCAGTTGTGGCCCCGCCAGTGCCTCTGGATCAGCGTGGCAGCACTCTTCAGCTTCAGGAAGTTGGACCTAAAACAGCAGTGTGATGCAGTAGGACCTCTGCCAGGGTCCAGGGGATGGGGTTTGGAATTAGGAGAGCAGGGCTGAGTCCCAGCTCTGTGTCTCCTTGGCTCCATGACCTTGGGCAAAGGCATATAACTTCTCTGCACCTCAGCTTCCTTATCTGTAAAATGGGCAGAATAATACCTGCCCTGCCTGCCTCACAGCCTTGTCACATAAACCCAGTAAGGTGGACATTCAGAAGGTTACTCATGAATAAATGTATGAGTAGTCAGTAAATAAAGATTAAACACTTTGAAAACTGTAAACATCACTTATTACTGAGTACCTAACTCCCTCATTTTATAGGTGAGGAAACTGAGACTTGATGAGGTTGGGGCTGGAGCCCTCGTCTTCTGACTGACTGAGCACCGTGCTTTTCCCTGTGTGCACTAGGCAGCTTCTACAGGCCGACAGTCACCTTCAACCTGATGGAGGACAAGAGACCACACATCAAACAGCAGGTGTCTCCTGAACGTAGAAATAAATAAGGGAGGAGTGAAGGATGGCTACGTCAGTGTGGGTGAGCCAGCAAGCCAATTCCTGGATACACGCACAAACGAGGGCACAGCCGTGGGACGAGGGACAAGTTGATGGACAGACAGGTGGATGGATGGACAAAGGATGGCTGGACAGATGGACATACAGACGAATGGAGGAGCAGGTGGATGGATGTACAGTTGGATGGATGGACAAAGAATGGCTAGACAGATGGACAGACAGATGGACAAGTGGGTGGACGGATAGAGGAAGGGAGTGACCAGATGAACTGCAAAAGATGCAGGCTGTGGGATTTTTGTGGAGCCTGAATCACACTCCAGAGTCAGCCCTGCCCATCTGAGAACTGACACAGCTGTACACATGCCCCTTATGTGGAATATGCGACACACTTTGTCACTCACAAAATCTCAAATTTCCTCTTTGGGAAATTTCATTGGGCATCTGAGACCAACAGAGGGTCCACTTGTGTGCCTTATGTACCCACATGTGCAAGCCTGTGTGTAGGTGGGGGTACTGTGTTACTGGGCATGGGGGCACAGATGGGTCCACGTGTCTGAGTGTTCAACCCTATTCGCATGACCCTGTGTGCATGCTGTGCACGTGTGTGCATGTTTCTGTGTGTGCACATGGGTGTTTATTCCGTGTTCACGTGGGAGGAGCGGAGGTGAGCCAGGCACACGCGCACACACACACACACATGCGGGCTGAGGTGGGGAAGAGCTGGTCCAGGTACGAACCTGTCTTTGAAGCCCCGGATGACCTTCTGGAGGAGGATGACTCTGTCAGTGATGGCCTTGTCCCGTTCCACCTCCAGCAGCATGTCATGGTGGTCCTGGAGGGCAGAGCTCCTGAGCGGCGCCCCTACCAACCTCTCCAGTCCCAGAGCTGAGGCCGCCCCAGGTGGGCCCCCTCTTCCTTCACTCAGAGCCCAGGCCTAGGGCTCATTTGGGCCCCAAAGGCTCACAACCCTGCTCTGGCCCCATGGGGCAGCCTCTCACAGCCACAAGTACAGACAGGTACTGTCGTGGTGGATGCCAGAGGCCTGGGAGGGACAAAGGGAGCAGGGGGCGCCTAATTTGACTGCATGGAGTCGGGGGCCCAACACGCACACACACTGGCTTCATCCTATGGCCATCTCTACCCAAGTCCCAGCTCTTCTAGGTGTCTCTGTCACATCAGCCCCTGGCCTGGGCCAGGCCACCGTCGTTTCTCTCCAGGATCTCAGAAACAGCCTCCTAACCAGTCTCCTGTCCTCTGTTGCTCCCCCTCTGGCCTTCCCTCAAGGACAGATCTCACAGAGATACCCCACTGTCTCCCGGGGTCTCCTCCCCTGGCACCCGGGTCCTCTACCATCAGGCCCTGCCCACTTCTCCAGCCCCCTCTCCTTCTCACCCCTGAGCCCCTAACCCTCACTCCAGTTGGACAAAACTCATGGTTCATTCAATACATGAATCAAATATCTCCATGTGCCAGCCATGTGCTAAGTGCTAGGGTGAGGCTGCAATGAACCAGGCAGACCTGGGCCCTGCCCTGGGGAATCTCAGTCTGATGGGGGAGGAACATGCATCAGATAATCACAGGACACCTCACCTGGGGACAGGGCCCAGCACAGAGGGGCTGCTCAGCCAAGGCTTTCTGAACGAGTGAGGGAATGAATGAGAAGCGGATGTTTGGGGTCTAGAAACCACTACTGGTTTCTGAAGAGCCCAGAAAAGTGAGGATGTGGAGGATGGGGACAATGACGTCTCTGGGACTAGATGCCGTCATGCCGCATGCCTTCCCTCCCGTACCCATGTGGGCTGGGCATCAGAACCACAGTCTGGAAGCCCTGCTTTCCACTCCAGGGTAGCGCCTGACCATGCGCACCTCACCTCTACGTGCGAAGCCTCTGAAACGGGCATAATAATTCTACCTCACGGGCTGCTGTGACGACTAAATGAGTGATGATGGACAAAAAGCCCCCACTGGGGCCTGGCCCACGGAACGTGTTCTCCAGGTGGCAGATGTGAGACACACAGGCAGGGAACAGTCAACACATTTTTCCGATGAGGAGATGAAGGCTCAGAGATATGAAGGCACCAGCCCAGGCCCCTCAGCCAGGGAGGAATTAAACTAGATCCCAGGACTCCCTCCATCGCAGGGCTGGTTCCCCCGTTCCCTCTCCCCAGCTGTCCTGGGCTGCCTGGGCCCACCCTATGCAGAGGAAGGAGCCCTGCCCCATCACCCAGGACAGCCAGAAATCTAGAACAGCAGAAATGGAAATGGAGAAGCTAGCGCTCACGCTGTCCCTGCTCTAGCTGTCCCGTCTCCGCCAGCTCCAGCAAGCTCCCCTGGCCCAGCTTCCTGCTCCCAGCCCTGCCCCCTCCCTGACCGCCCAGCCCCCAAAGTCCTGCCCAAGCTGTGGTGGGAGCCAGAGGGCCCCAGGTGTCTGCTCGGGGAGCGCGGGAACAGGCCCGGGGACACCAGAGAGCAAGGTGAGTAGCACACGGCTGACCACAGCCTAGCATGAGCCCCGCCTGGCAGGAAAAAAGGGAATGGACCAAAGGTACACTCAAGAGCCCCCTACCACAAGCACATCCCATTTTACGGATGGGAAAATGAGGCTCAGAAACGGCCAGTGACCTGCCCAAATTCCCAGGACAGACAACCACAGGGTCAGGACTGAATCCAGGCCTCCCTGATGAGCTGACCTCTGGTCTTCGGTTTCCTCACCCGGGGTCACTGCTCCAACCCCACCTCCAGGTCACAGATGCTCTCAAATACCAACTACCCCTCCACTACCCGCTCCAACCAGCCACAGCTGCAGGGCAGGAGGGTCACAAAGGCCCAGCACTGACTCCATTCGGTGCTGCAACTCCTCTATAGCACACCCCTAGGACCTGTTCCCACCGTGACGGGGAGCCCACAGCCCCATCAAGGCAGCCGGATTCAGAGGCCGTGCTCACTTTCAGAAAGATCTTGGTTTTGCCAATCTGCCAGTCATCGTGGGTGCCCAGCACAGCCTCAGCCATGCGCTGACATGTCCCCTGAAGGTCATCCTGTGGGGTACATAAGAGAATGGGTGGCCCCACCAGTGGAAAGGCCACCTGGTGTCCCTCCCAAGGCTGGGAGGCAGGGCTCTCGCTCCAGCTCTGGCCCTAACTCTGTGTGGTCGCAGCTGGGCCCTGACACTCACTTTTCTCCTTAGCTCGGCCCGATGATTATAAAACCCTTGCCTCCAGCTAAGAGCCAGGGCCCACTCGCCACACGTGTTAAGTCCACACCAGCCAAGCATGGCGATGGAAGCTCTCAGATGCACTCCACTGCCTGACCCCAATTTTCCCAGCCATACCTGAGGTGGCCGAGGTGATGTCATGCCCAGCACACTGTTCCAATGAGAATAGTGGGGCCTTTGCCCAGCCCAGGGCTGGGACCCTCCCGCCCGCCCGCCTATGCCCCCAGCTCCGTACCTGCTTGTAGGCCGGCTTCACGCCGGGCAGCAGGACTCGGTACCGCTCCACGAACTCCACGAAGCTGTAGCGGATGGGATAGCCGGCTCGGCGGATTCGGATGGTCTCCATCATCCCCGAGTACCGCAGCTGGCGCACACACAGGTGCCGGTCAAATAACTGCCAAGCAAGGAGCCAAGGGCATCAGGGCTGGAGGCTCCCGCTGGGAGGCTAGCCCTGCTCTGTATTTTCCTGGCCCCAGACAAAGGCCCCGAGAGGCCAAGGTCACACAGCAGATGAGAAGCAAAGGCGGGACCAGACGCGGCTCTGCAGTCCAAACCCCATGGAGCAGCACGGAATGAAGCCCTCATGTGGGGTGAGCTGAGTGCTTTGAGGGCACAGAGGACAGACAGCTTAATTCCCCTTGGGACATCTCGAGGGGGCTTCGTGGAGGACCTTTGCTCTAACCCTGACAGGAGAGAGGGTGCTGGAGGGGCTAGCTCATGCAAAGGTGAGCAAGCCTGAAAGCACAGGACATGTTGGGGGATTTTATGGGGACTGAGGAGGCTAATCCATGCCAGGATTATGGCTGTGCAGGTGGTGGGTGCCTTGTACAACCCCAGGGGTCGCCCTTCATATTATAGCCATCTTAGATTGATAGTTTTTCAGACAACTTTCTGGCTGCTGACAGCAAAGTACCTTCCTTAAGGAAGAGATACATTTTTCTAATTGGCACAAAGTCATTTTTGTGATAGCAGCAGGGTTGTTGGATGGGCTGTGAAGGACCTGAGAGGCCAGGCTAGGGAAGCAGAAGGTGACCGGGTCAGATTTGTGTTTGAGAACCATGTCTCTCAGTGCAATGGGGAGGAGGACGGGAGTGGGGGACAGGAGGCAGGAGGCCCAGGGAGGAGGTCCTGCAGCCAAGGGCCAGGCCACAGATGCTGAGGTCAGCCCAAAGAAGGTTCCAGAGGCATCTGAGAGCAAGAGAGATGGTGCCCAACTACAGGGCCCTGGTCTCGGTCCCCTGGACCTCCTGCCTTAGAGGGGAGCCCGCTGGAGCCCTCTGTGACTCTCACGCCCCTGAAGACCCCGTCCTGATCCCCAGGGGGACTGGCCAGCCCACTCTGGGGAACGTTTCCAGGCAGGGGACAGGGGACAGAGTTAGCATGCGGAAGGCTGGCTGCCGCCACCTGTTTCCTCTCCCTACAGGCACTTTCCCTGGCCCAGTACTGGCTTCCCGCCTTCCGTCCCTCCCCAGACCCTCAGGCCCCAGCTTCCCCTGGGCCTCCCCTCCTATCTCTAGGAAGAGGCTTGTGGTAAACAACACCTCCCAGAGCTGGGGAAGGAGAGGGCTCCCAGGGAGGGGCGGCTCAGGCTCCTGGATCTGCAGCCTCAAGCCCCTCAACCTCCCTGAGCCTCTGCTTCCACATCTCGAACATGGGGCCATAAACGTCCCTCCCTCCTGGGCTGTTGGGAAGGTTAAATGAGGCTCTGGAGAGACAATCCATTCTGCTCCGGACACACAGAAAGGGCTCAACAGATGTTATTCAGAAAAGCCAAAAACGAAAATGTTCCCAACCAGTCAAAGGAATCCAGGAAGGGTTCCAGGAGGAGGTGGTCATTGGCTGGACCAAAGGAGAGAAGGCTTTCAAAGTCAGGGCCGCAGCAAGAAACACAGCTGCCATTTACTGAGTGCCTTCCTAGGCGCCAGGCAGTTTGCATGCATTATTGCATGGAATACCCCCAGGAGGTGGGTATGATCAGTCCCATTTCCATCTGTGAGGAAACTGAGGCACGAGAGGATGAAGTGACTTGTCTACAGTCACCCAGTGAGAAGGTGGTGGAGTTGGGATTCGAATCTGGCTTGAGCCCACGACTACAGAGTCCAGGCTCTTTCCAGGGCACCTGCTGCCTCCAGTAACTAGGAACTTTGCTCTTTAAGCCCCTCAGGGGCCCTGCCATTCCCCACAGAGCACAAAGTCTCACATGGCCCAGCCCCTCCCACCCCCCAGGCTGGTCCCACACGCCTGCCCCTCGCCCCCTCCCAGGCCAGGGCTGCTCACCATGGGCTTCTTGAACTCGTTGGGCTTGATGCAGCGCACGAAGAAGGGCTGGCAGGCACCGAGCGCGCGCATCAGCAGCTCCAGGGACCGCTTGAACTGGCTGCTGAGTGTGGGCGAGCGCTTCCTGGTCTCGGCGCCCTGGGGGGATGGACCACAGCGATGGGAGGGGCTGACCCGTACCCCTCCAGCCCTCCGGAAGGGAAGCAGGAGAGGAGAGGTCAGCTGGTCCAGGGCCTGAGGGAGAGCCGCCCAAGGAAGCAGGCTGGCCAGGCACATGGGTTTTCCTGTGACCCGCCTGGTCTGCGCTGGAGCTTGGATCCCAGACGCACCCCCTTCTGGAAAGCCTCCCTGATCCCGGGCCCAGGAGCGCGGCACACGCCCTGGTGTGCTGGATGACTCTGGGCAAGACGCAGCCCCTCTCTGAGTCTCCATCCTCCCTTCCCAGTGTAAATGAGTGGCCAGACTTGGTCGCCTCAGGACGATGGGGTCATCTCTAGAGACGGGTTAGACAGACCTAAATTCAAACCCTGGCTCACCACCTCCGAGTCCCGTGATTTTAGGCAGGTCACTAAGCAACACTGAGCCTCAGTCTCCTAAATGGGAATGTGCCACCTACCTAGCTGACCAGGCTGTGAGAGTCTGTCTCAGTAAACAGCAACCCGTGATTGATAGTGCCACCTATCTAGCTGACCAGGCTGTGAGAGTCTGTCTCAGTAAACAGCAACTGCTCCGTGAGGGCGGCGGTGCTACCTACACCCTCTGCCCTCCCTGTGGGATTAGCAGGTCAGCAGCAGGGGGGCGGGGCAGACCCAGATAAGCCTCCTAAGAAGGCACACAGCTGGCCTCTGGCTGCCGTCCAGCACCAAGGCCCAGGGGCCCCATGCTCCACCAGCCACTATGTGGGTGAGCCGGCCAGCGACCCCATGGCACCTCCCTGCCCTGTTGGGGTCCCCCTCTCAGAAGACTATGAAATGAGTTGGGGTCCTGGGGGAGGACCTGAGCAACAAGCAAACAGGAAGCAGAACCTCCCAGACCAAGAAATTGGACATAGAAACAACATTCGATTCCAAAGCATTTTGATGTTATTGTTTTCCTGGCAATTGCTTTGGGGTGAGGATTTTTTATTAGTGAATTTGATTATTATTGTAAGATTTTCTATTTTAAATGAGTCATCATTTTATCTGATATCCTGTAGCACCAAAAACCAAGGATGCAGATGTCAATGTGTGAGATATGTGGGGGAAGGGAGAGGCATTTAACCCATTCTAAAGTTAGACCATACGCCCCCGGAATGAAATGAAACTTGCCAAGAAACAGCAAATGCTTGCTATTCTGAAATTTGCCATGTTTTCTGTTTTAGTATTATCTGGAACATATTAGGATTTTGCCAAGAGAAGCTGAGGAGTATCTGCACTGGGGTAGGGTGAATGTCAGGTCTTCAGCCCCCAAATCTGCCCCAGAACCTGATCCAGCAGTAGCACTGGGTGACCCCCAGTTAGGGGGGGAAGCTGTCCAGGGTGGGCTGTACACAGCCTGCAAAAGAGGCCTTGCCAGGAGCACGTGTGTGCACACACAGCACACATACATAGACACACAGACACATAACACACAAATGTACACACATATACACAGACACACACGCCACCCACAAATACACATGGCACACACACACCAGACACACACACAAAACACACACACCACATACACAGAAATACACACACAGAGCACACCCACACACACAGCATGCACACATGCACAATACACACAAACAACATACACACACATAGGACACACCCTTCTTCGGTTTCGATCAGCACTATGGAACTACTTTCTGTCTTCCCTGCTGAGCTGTGAGCCCCGTGAGAACAGGCGGGTCTGCCTAGTTTACTGCTGTGCCCCAGGGCCCAGCACAGCAACAATCAACAACGCTTTGCTGAACCGAAGTGGTGCTGAACTCCGAGAAATCGTCCCACTGCTCAAGCCACAGATCTGGGAACCATTCCCAACTCCTCCTCTCTCATATCCAATATGTCAGCAAATCTTATTGGCTCTACCTCCAAAATGGACCCAGAATCTGACCCCTTCTTACCACTTCCTCCACTGTCAGCCTGGTCCAAGCTGCCTGCATGGCTCTCTCGTTATTGCAATAACCTCCAAACCGGTCTCCCTGTTTCTGTTGCCCACTCTCCACACCGCCCTCCACTCCACTATCGACACAGTGATACTGAGTGAGTGAGGCTGTTAAAACACAAATCCAGTCATGTCTCCCCTCCCCCAACCAGCTCAAAATCCTCAGTGGCTCCCCAGTTCACTCAGCATGAATGCCAAGGTCCTTTGTAAGAACCCACCCCACGGGACCTGGTCCCAGTTACCTCCAGCCTCTCCACCACTTTATTCCCTCCCTTCCAGCCACCCCTGCCTCCATGCTCTTCCCAGGGCAGGTTGGGGCTTAAAAAGCACCTTAGGGTTTTGCACTTGCTGTTCCCTCTCCCTGCGATGCTTTTCCTCCAGAAAGCACGTGGCTGGCTTCTTCACTTCCTCACCAACCTCTCAGTAAGGCCTCTCCTGATCCCCTATTCAAAACTGCAAAGCCCCACCACCAGCACCCTTCCCGCCTTCATTTTTCCCCATCTCATAAGTCACCATCTAACATTATGTAATACACTTATTTATTTGCTTATTAACTATTTCCTCCTTCTGCTAGAGCACAAGCTCCACGAGGACAGAGCTTTCTTTCTGTTTTGTTCACTACTGTGTCCCCAGCACATATGACGATGCCTGACATATAACAGGCATTCAGTAGGTATTTGTGATGGAAGGAAGGAATGAGTGAATGGGGCCTATGATCCCAGGATCTGCTCTCACTTCCCTGGCCACCTGGTTTCTGATTTGGTTTTATTTCATTGAGGGGAAAGGTCATCTTTTCCGACATTTGTTGTTTTCTGGGATAATCTGCAGATAACTAGGGACGGGGTAAAGGCAGAAGTGAGAAGTCCAAAGGTCAGCGTTAAATGATGCCTCGGAGGGGATGTAAGGCACAGGCACCTGAGCGTGATGTGATCGGGGCTGGTAAGTCACTGTCAGGAGGAGCCACCTGCATAAGGAGTGAACCAGCGTCCTGTGGACTCAGGGCGCCTGGGTCATGTGCCTGGGGTTGGGGGTGGGGTGGTGTTCACGCCCTGGAAGAGCCGCCCCGCTCTGCTGCTCCCTCCAGCGGCAACGATTGGGGTGGGGCTGCCTGGGGCGCCCTGAGGAGGCAGACACAAGAGTCAAAAGGGTGGAAATTCAGGGGCTGGGGACCTGCACAGGACACAGGTCAGATCACCGGAAGGACGTGGGCCCTCACCCTAAGGAGAGCGCTGTGGCTGGTACACTGTCATCCAATAAACTGGCTCAGCATCCACACTTCACCAAGCCCATCTCCTTGTTCCTTTAACGGAGCCATCATGTTTCCAACAGTTACAAAGTATTTTTTCTTTCCTTGAGGCAAAGCTTGCAGATAGTACAGTACAGTGAAAAGGAGCAGGGACGAGAAAGCCTCACTGTAGCCCTCACTTGTACGTGACCTTGGCCAAGTCCCTGCACCTCCCTGAGACAGACCTGGAACCCATCCCTGTGTGTCACCAGCTGTGTGACTTCTAGCAAAGACCTTGGCCTCTCTGGGCCCCAGTTGCTTTACCTGTAAGGTAGGGGCAATAGTAATTACTCACGGGGGTGCCTAAGTGGGCCAGAAGAGTAGATGTAATTGGTATCAAATCTGTCACTGCCATGTTCTCATTTTGTGCTCCAAAAACTCCCTCGGGAGCGGGCCACTTCTGGACGCCCCACAGTCTCACACTTGGACCCCTCCACGGTTCCTCAGCAAGTGGGTTCTATTCCCAGAGTTCAGGGAAGGGGGCTTAGAACAGGAAACTTCATGGAGAGGTCCTCACATGCCTCCACGGGCTTGGGAAAGAGAAGTAGGAAGAAAAGATGGGTTCAGTGTCTTCCGGGACTGCCCAAGACCAGGACGAGTGGGTAGGCCTGGCAGGGGCTGGGCTGGCGTCCACAGAAGGACAGGAGAGACTGGGGGAGAGTCCAGAGCCACACCTGTGTCACCAACACTGCGACCGGCAGTTTGTGGGCTTCACGTTGGGGACTGCCGGTGCTGGAGCTCCAGACGCCTGGGCCCCTCTCTGGTGGTGGCCCTACGTTCATCCCATCAACCAGCTGGGCCACAGTGTTGGCCTGGGGCCGACAGTGAGCAGAGGACAGAGGCCTCCTTCCAGACGACCTCCCTGCTCTTGATGTGCTGGGGGCGCTGAACTACCAGTGGTTTTGTGATTTGTGCCAGAACTCTGCAAGGCACCAGGCAGCAGGGGGATGCCAGACATGCAGGAAGGAAGGGGGACCCAGCGTTAAGAGCGAATGTGAGAGGATGTCAGCATTAGGCAGAGAGGAAACTGAGGGCTGAGAAGAGAAAAAGAAGGCGAAGGGATGCCAGAGCTATGCTGCTGCTAAGGGTACCCAGCATCTTTGGGGTCCAAAGAGCCTTGGGAGCCACGCATGACCTGCAGCTGGTGGTCAGGACATACCAGGGATGGTGTTCCCGGGCCTAAGGAGGTCAGGGGGCAGGGAGTGGCTTCTAGTCCCAGCTCCCCCAGATGCTGTGACTGGGAGTGAACCACACTCCATCTCTGAGCTTCAGTCCCCCATCTGCAAAATTCAGAAAATACTACCACCTGTCTCTCCTGATCTACAACGTTAATCAGAGGATCTGACTGAGTCATGGACGTAGAAACCCTTAGTAGGGCCTGATGGAAGGAGCAGGCCTTGATGCCTCCAAGAGACTCCGTGGAGGCAGAGAACTTGGGAGAGAAGGGTTCGAGTCCCAGCCCTGCCCCGATACACTGGGCAAGTCTCACCTCTTTTTCTAGGGCTCAGTTTCCTCCTTTAAGAAACTGAGATGCCTGAAGTCCACACAACTCAGAAAACAAAAATCAAAGCACTCCACAAACCACTCCACAAAAACGCACACTCCAAGACAATAAAGAAAAAAGGGCCCTTTCCCCAAGCCTCAGTGCCTCAGGGGCTGAGGACACAGCCCAGCCCCAAGGGCTGCTGAGGCCTCTCCCGCCATCCTCCGGCCCCAGGCTGGGGTCTTTTACCTTCGCAGAAGCCGCTGACTGGCGGAGAGTGCCCGATGAATAACCACAGAGAAACTACAACAGGAACCACAGTGCACGGCGAGATGGGGTGGGGGGCAAGGAGAACGTGGCGGGTCAGAAAACAGGGAGCAAAATCCACCAGGGAAAGAGGACAGCCCTCAGGGCAGTGGTCTGGGCTTCTGGGAGGCTGGGGGCAACACAGGCAGCAGGACAGGCACTGAGGGGGCAGCGGCTCTGCCCTCCCCTTGAGCCCCTCCATGCACTCTCCAGGAAGCCATGGGACAGGAGGAAAATATGAGATAAAAAGGCATACAATCCTGCAAGAAACAAGTCCACCCATTGAGAAGGTGGTGGAGTTGGGATTTGAATTTGGCTTGAGCCCACTACTACAGAGTCCAGGCTAAAACGCTAGGGACAAAGGAAATGTCGAGGGTGGGAAAATTCTCCACCCACCCCCCCAATTTGAGGTCCAGGGCTGGTACAAATATGCCGTTTGTGCCCATTTCTCTGAACACCCACACCCGTCCACGTCCTCAAGGCTGGATGTCCCCTCTTTGCCCGTGCTCCCTGTTAGCTGCTGGAGGTCAGGGCGGGGGAGGGGCCCCCCCATGGAAAACCGAGTCCTGATCAAGCTCTGCTCCGCAGCATCCCACGTGATCCTTCTCTGGGCCTTGCACCCCACCCACTCTACCTCATTAGTACAAGAGGACCCGATAGGAGGATCTTGGAGGCCCTCCAGCCCCTCCCGGAACCACAGCAAAGCACCACCCCTGCTCTATGGCCAGAGGAGCTCAGCTGAAGCCACTAGACAAGGGGGCATCTAGATACCGGCCTGGCTTCTGGGGGCCCTTCCTGCCCAATGAAAACCACACCCCGACATTACCATGGCGACGTCAGCCTGGAAGATCTGCTTGATGAACTTGTTCCTGGAGGAGTGGACCAGCTGGATGATGTCTCCATGCAGGGTGTCCCGGTTCTTCTCCAGGAAGCCTGGGCGGCGGCAAACAGCAGTCACACCTCGCCAGCTCCGGCAGCCTCCCCCTGACAAGACTCACCCCTTCCCCGAAGCCACAACGCCTGGTCCAGGAAGACCCTCAAAAGCCACCTAGTTCAACCACATCCACTTTACAGCTGGGGACTCTGGGGCCTGTAGAGGACAGTAGCTTGCCCAAGGTCCCAGAGAAAGCGAGGGGCAGAGCCAGCGCTGGAACTCGTCTCCCAGCCTCACAGCTCACCTCTTCCCGGCCTGGCCAAAGCGGAGGGCAGGAAGTCTCAGGCCCCGGGAGGGAGCGGGGCACCTTGCCAGCTCAACCACCGCAACACCTGAAATGCCAGCTTCAGTCTTTTGGATGAAGGTGAGATAGGCTGGGACCTGGGACCCTCTACCGGAGTGCTCGCACCTGGACAAACGTCTCCTCCAGCAACAAAACATAAAGAAACTTAGGGACTAAAAATAACCACACGCATGTGCGGTGCCAGCAATTGTGAACAATAAGATACAAAAAGGCCACAAACCGACTGCCATTCCTGAGCTTCTGGGAGCAAAAGCAGGGAACTGCCCGTGACCCCAGCACACAGCACTACCAAGAGGGTGAGCTGACCACGTAAGCCGCCCCACCCCCTCCAGCCCGACCCACCAATCCGCCACCGCCCTCACCTCATTTAAGGAACCAGCCCGCCCCCGCTCAGGGCGTGAGCAAAGGCACCTGTTTCTTGTTCTCACTCCCTCGTGCTAAAGCAGCGCGAGCCCCTGTAAAGCTTGCCTGAATTTCTCGTCTGGCTTCTTACCAATTTCTATTGATTAAAAAGTCCAAGGACCCAAGTTCACTGACAAAGGTGTCAAAAGCCCTTGTTAAGTGTGTGCCCTGGGAGAGAATACAAGTTCATCTGGTACCAGCTAATAGTAAAGGAATGCATTTAAAATACCTTGTTTGGATAGTGGCTTCACAGCTGGAAGGCTCACAACTCCCCCTGTATATGCAGGACAGGTGGAGACTATCTTCCCCACTCTCACAAGGGAAGAAATTGATGTTCAGAGAAGCTAAGTAAATTGTCTAACTGCACACAGCAAGCCATGGGCAGAGTTAAGACCTGAGCGCAGGAGCTCTGGCACCAGCCCAGGGAGGCTCCCCTGCACCACAGAGACTCCAAAGCAGGCTACCATTACCAGCGCCTGAGGACTTAGGAACTGGTTAATGGGGGAACCTGCTAGCGCGGGGATGAAGATGCGGAGCCCAAGGGCTGGGGATGCCCGAGGAGGAGGAACCCTGCAGAGAAGCAGCACCCTTTCCCCCAGGACTCAGGCTGCCCTGGCTGGCAGATGGCACAGAGACCCAGTGCGGAGCTGCCCACCTGGCATCTGGGGAGGGGTGAGCTGCAGGTGGCACTCAGTACTGGAAGGGGGGCTCTGAAGTTGGGATGGAATTGTAGGGTCCTAATTAAAGCTCTATGACAGACTCACAACGGGACCCTAGGGAGGTCCCCTTCTGGGCCTCAGCTTCCTTATCTGTTGAATGAGCATGATGCACCCATAAGCTCTAGCTTCTTTTTGGATCACCTAGCACCACACATGTCATAAATAAAATTTACTGAATTGAAACAGTGCTCTGTAAACAGAAAATGCTGACACAATTGTTTAAAGTAGCTCAAAAGTGATTAGTGACCTTAGGCAAGTCATTTCCCTCTCGAGGCCTCAGTTTCCAAATCCATAAAAGTAGATGAGCCGTATGTTCCCTCCAGATCTAATAATATTCTGTAATTTTATAACTGAGTAGAGTTTGCTCAATTTTCATTTTCGTCTCCTCAGCCACATCATGAAGACTAGTACATAATAGATGCTCAGTGAACGCTGGTTGGACGGCACTGAAAAAAAACCCTCTCTTACTGCAAACAACAGATCTATTTGTTTGTCCAACACTCCTTCAAACTTAACATTGGCTTTCTTCTTTCTAACAGGTGGGGAGGATCTCACACCCACTATTTTAATGAGGGCTGAGCAGCCTTCTGATTGCATAATTGCCGCATGGTTTGCTCTCTGCCTCCTGGACCAACTCAACAAGGAAGTATGAAAGCAGTGGCTCTTTGCTTGTTCGTTTGGAATTTCACTGGCTTTGGCTGTGGCTGGGACCCTTTGGGACTGAAGGCGGGAGGGCAGATACATCCCACAGCTGATGCCCATTCAAGGCCAGCCCTTTGCACCAGGGTGTGAGGCCTGCGGTTGGCAAGGGCAGTCTGCCCGCTTTTGACAGACCCTGTAGGAATTCCAAGTGGAGAAAACTTGACCGTTTTCTGACCTTCTTCCTCACTTCTAGCTTTAAAATGAGCCCAATTGTATCTCCCAGGAGAAAAGAAGATACATCTCCTTCAAAGACCAAACTTGGTCTTGCTGCTCAAAGAGTTTTGGTGAGTAACTGGGCTAGTTCTAGGCCTGGCTTTGCAGCCAATAGGCTGTGTGATCTAAAAAAAACGTTAACTGCCCCTTCTGAGACTCAGTTTCCCCATATGTGCAAAAGAGCATTGAGCCCACCCGAAGAATTGAAAGCAGGGACTCAAAAAGATAGGTATACACCCATGTTCATGGCAGCACTATCACAACAGCCAAAAGGTGGAAACAACCCAAATGTCCACCGACAGATGAATGGATAAATAAAATGTGGTGTATATACACACACACACACACACATACACACACAATGGAATATTATTCAGTCATAAAAAGGAAGAAAATTCTGACACATGCTGCAACATGGATGACCCTTGAGGGCATTATGCTAAGTGAAATAAGCCAGACACAAAAGGTCAGATATTGTATGTTTCCACTTATATGACGTACTTAGAATAGTCAGATACATAGAGACAGAAAGCAGAGTAGAGGCTATCAGGCACTAGCGGGTGGGGGGAGGATGGAGAGTTATTGTTTCGTGGGTACAGAGCTTCTATTGGGGGTGATGACTAGGCTCTGGAGAGTGCTGATGGTTGTACAATATTGCGAATATACTTAAGGCCACTGAACTGGAGACTTAAAAATTGTTAAAATGGTAAATTTTATATGACATATATTTTACCACAAATTTTTTTAAATCCCTAAAAAAGAAGCACTGAGCCCAATGCTTCCTAACATCCCTTCCCTCTTTGTATTCCAGGGCCCTGGTCTCTGTCCTGGGCTGGACAAGGGGAAGGAAGGGAGGGGACACAAGCAAAGAGAGACAGCCAGCCCCAGAGGGCCCACCTGTACCTTGACTCTCATAGTAAACAACGCCTGCAAAGTGGTTGATCCCAAACTGGGTCTCGTGGTTGTTCTTGGGGGGAATGTAGTTCGAGTTGAGCTTGTGCTGGGAGTTCAGTTTATGTAACATGGTGGTGTCCGTGCCCTGTGGGAACCAAGCAGCAGCTGTCAAGCCCACCCACTCCTCCCCATCGTCCCACTCTCTACCAGGCCCTACTGCCTTTCCTGCCCCCTGTCTTTTCACCCCCTCTTCTGTTTTTCCCAACAGCTTCCCTCCCTTTATTTATTCCCCACACAGGAGCTCTCTGGGCCTCCATTTCCCCATCTGTTAAGTGGGTGAATTGGAATTACACAACCTTGAAAGTACATTCCAGCTTAGAAAATCTATTTCCCATGATTAAAATCATGAGAGCAGCCCCTCCCCCACTCCAAGACATATTCTGTGTCTGGAGCACCTATTCTGCACCAGCTGCATGCTTAGATCTTCATAGTTTGGTCCAGGACCCACTGGACCGTAGGTAATTCCCAAATGTCAGATGAGCGCATTTGAACCGGCCCCAAAGCTGCTCTGAGAGGCGCGTATCATTAGTCCCATTCCACAGATGAGGAAAGCGGAGGCTCAGAGTGTGGAGGGGACGTGTCTGCCCCACTCCGCTGCAGGCCCACCTTGGGGAACTTGCTCTCCTCATCGATGAGGGAAATGATGTTCATGGGCTTGTTAGCGATCATGTCCAGGGCGTCCTGGTTGTCTGTGAACTCGATGTGCAGCCAGTCGATGCTCTCCAGGTCATACTCCTCCTGTTCCAGCTTGAACACGTGCCGCACGAAGAACTGCTGCAGGTGCTCATTGGCGAAGTTGATGCACAGCTGCTCGAAGCTGCAGGGAGGGGTGCAGGGCACAGGTGGCAGCGGGAGGCAGGGGGATGTTCAGGCCCTGCCTTGCCGCTCAGGGGCCGGCCCCAGCTTGGTGTGCAGTGTGCCCCTGGGACTTCCGATCTCTGAGGTGAACCAGCATTGCAAGTCAACCCCCTCCATTACCGAAGAGGACACAGAGGCCCAGAGAGTGCACAACAGGTGCCCAAGGTCACTCAGTGAGTCGGAAGGAGAGTTAAGGCTGGAGCCCTCTTCCCTGCATGACCAGGCCCTGAGAGAGGGCTGGTGGATGGGCACCACACCCCTGGCAGAGCACCTGGGAGAGGAAGAACCAAGGCACTGGGGAGGGGCCTCAAAGAGAGATCCAAAGCGTCAGCAGACATGGGAAGCGGGCTCATGAGATTGGGCAAGAAGGGCCTTGACAGTGACATCTCTGAGCCACCAACTCAGTGCTCTCCCAGGTGACAGACACTTCATGTGTTCAGTGTGAGTGTTTTGGTGGTGTGGAGGGCTTTGAGACATCTGAACATTACAGGAATTGAAGTGACTTGCCTGGGGTCACACAGCTAAAAAGTGGGGCAGGGCTGGCTGCCTCCAGCTCCAGTGTCCACCTGGGCCTGCTCCATCGATCTGCCCCTCACACAGCCCCCAAGTGGGACACCAGCTATGGCCAACACCCCATCTCAAGCTTGGCTCAGGCCTGGCCTCACCTGCTTTGCGGCACCTTGGAGCTTGGACACCGGACTGATGGGCCGCGGGGACTAGAGTGTCTGTGATGGTGTAAGAGCCTTCGCTCCACCACCCCAGCTGGCCTCAGCTGGCCCAGGGACTGGAGGGGACAGGGGAGAAGGGGAAAGGGCCCCAGAGGGTGTCTGGAGTCAAATTTTCCAACAGCCTGGCAGGGTGTGCTCGGAGCTAAAGGTAGTTTAAAGGGAGAGATTTGACACTGAAGTCCACGTTGCAGAAGAAAATTCCCACAGGACACAGCCCGCGTGGTACCTGTTCACGGCAAAGTTCTCGAACCCAAAGATGTCCAGGAGGCCAATGGACCGTCGAGAGTTATTCACTTCCTGGGAGGGAGGCTTGTAAATTGCCGCGTTGATCTTGTCCACAATCCACACAAAGAGCCGCCCGTAGATCCCCTGCGGGGAGAGGCAGCCACGTAAGCCACGGGGTGCAGCCACAGCCTCGCAGGAGGACTGGCCAGGCTCCTGGGCCTCGATGGCCTCGCTCCAGCCCCTTCCTGCAGCACAAAACCCCCAAGCTTCACCCTCTCCTGCCAGAACAATTCCTGCCTGTCCTTCAAAGCTCTGTGGAGATGTCAGCTCCACCAAGAAACTTCTCCTGACCTCACGCAGTTTCGGCTCCCATCTCTCCCAACCATCTCTGTCTCCCCTTCAGCTCTGATTATCACGAGGGTCCCAGAGCCCAGCACAGGGCCTGGCACAGCGGAGGGGCTCAACGGATGACAAAATGGCAGGACTGGGGCCTCTCCACCCGACCCAGCCCCTCTTCGGCGGTCTTCGTTGGAGAGATCAGAGAGGGTATGCCCTGGGCTGGGAATGGCACAGCAGACCGAGTGACCAAAGGTTATGATTCAGCATGAAGCAGACCAGGTGTGGAGGGCCTCAGGGCACCAGAGCTGTTGGGGCCGCTGAAGAGCACAACTCCCACCCCTTGTGGGACAGACAAATGAGGCTCCGGGGAAGGCAGGCTCTTGCCCAAGCCCCAGAGAGAGCCAGTGGCTGGAGCCGGACCCAAGGGCAGACCGGGGTCAGGGCCCAGACGTCCTTCCAGCTCTGTGGACCCCTCAGCTCCTGTCCGTGAACAACCCCACCTCCCGTGGGGCGGGGAGGGCCGGCAGCCACTCCACCTTGACGAAGGCGTCTCTCACGTCCAGCGCTTGCTCCCTGCTGAGCGGGGTGGACACCGTCTCCCCGCGGGTGATGAGGGTGCGGCTGGTCAGGCAGTTCATCAGGTTTGGGGGGTTCACCTAGTGGGGCAACGTCCAGGCACCCACTCAGCCGCCCGCCAGCCTGCCCCTCCCTCCATCACACCTAGAACCCCTCCCGCTTTCCACCAGGCCTGACTCAGACTCTGCCCTACACGGCCATATCCTCCCCAGTCATCAAACCCACCCAAGGGCGGCTGAGAAGGAACTGCTCTCTCCTCGACAGCCCCCTCCCATCCCCCCAGCATGTCCCCTGTCCCTCCGGCACCGGCTTTGACTCTGGCTTTATTTATACCAGTTTTCCAACTCGAGGCAGAGCCTAGTAAATCTTTACTACAAGACTGACTGACCTTCTCAGGGCCCCCCATGCTCCACACCCTCCCCAGGGGCAGCCGCACTAGGTCCCCACTCCTCCTCTGGGACCCGTGCCCAACACAGATCCTGCACACAACCGGTTCTCGACGTCGAACTTCTAGAACTCTCCAGGCAGAGGGCCCCAGCTCCCTCAGCCTGAAGTCAAAACTGCTCCTCTGGGAGAGGGAGAAGCAGGCAAGGGGACAGAAAGCTCTCACTGACCTCGAGCAGAGATGCAGCTGTGGCCAGGGATGGGGAGAAGAGGACCTCGCAGGCATCCAGGTTTTCAAATGTACGGTCTGTCAGCAGCACCAGGGCGCAGCGTCAGGCAAGAGGGGGTGGGCATGGGGGGAAAGGGACAGTCTAGCAGGACAAGGCGGCTCTTGTCTCGAGTCTCAGGGGGACTGCCCTGCCCACAGAGGGCATCAGCACCATGACTAAATGCTTTTCTGGGTTAATATCAGTTTGATGAATGTTGTCACCGTGAGCCACGGGCACCAGGAGGGTAGGGAGCATGTATGCCCAGCATCTGGCTCCACGCCTGACATCCACGTAGCAGACACTGGCAGTCACGGCCCCCTCTCCCATGACCCTCACTCCAGACCCCGAGAGCAATCAGGGGGTCCTGAGACATGCTTGGAGAACTTGTCTAGCTCTGTGCCTGATACCATCTGCCCTTCGCCAAATGTGCCCTGCTCTCTCAGGCCTCAGGACCTTTGCACAGGCTGTTCCTTCTGCCTGGTGCGTGCTTTCTCCACGTCTCTTAGTCTTTCAAGACTCACTAGACTGTGGGCTCCTTAGAGCTGGGATCATTCATTCATACTGAGCAAACATTCCCAGAGCTCTTACTCTGTCCTGGGACCATGCTGGACACCAGGGCAAGAGCAGAGTGGACTTGGTGCCTGTCTCAGAGGACCTCCTCCCAGCCTGGCACATCGCTGGAGTGTCAGATGAGTGAACGTGTTCCCTTTTCTAGCCTGCTTTCCTTTCTGAAGATGGCTGTTCAGTCACTCACCCTCATACTTCAGGTTGCCCAGGTGCAGGATGGCGGCCAGGAGCTTTGAGATCTCCCAGTTCTCCGTGTCTGTGAACATGAGCACCTTCATGGCCGAGCGGATGTTGGCATACTCCTGGCTGTCCTCGCGGCCCTCACAGGTTATGCAGTTACCCTGGTGGGAGTGGGTGGGAGAGTGGGGTGCAGACGTGTGTCGGGGAGGCCACAGGTACCCACAGTGCCTGGGCTGAAAGGCCCTCTGCCTGGCCAGGCCAGCCTGGGTTTCTGAGCACTGACTTCACCTATGACTCCTCCAGGAAGTCTAGAAAGCTCCTGGCTGGCCTTCTCAAGAATACATTGCCCACATCTGGGGAGCATGGATGCCCCTTCTTCCCATGAGTGAGAGGAGCCGGGTCACTGATGCCAGGCCTGCCCCCGTCACCCCGCCTGGCAAGTCACAGCACCAAGGCCTTACCTTACCCCTCTCCCCCCATGGACATCCACCCTCAGGAACCTGAACCCCTCACAAGGTGCAGCCTGGGGTAGAAGGTGGGAGGTGGTAACTACAGACAGGCAGGGCATCGCCTGGGGTCTGCCCCATTGTGTGTGCCTATGAGACCCGTGTGTGCACGTGTGTGTGTGTATCCAAATGTGCCAGCCAGCTAACGGAAGTGTCCAGAAAGGCCTGCCACACCTACAATACACAGACACACACATACACACACACACCCCTTGGCTGACCCACATCCCTCAGCTGCCATAGCCCACACTTGTGTCCACGTGGCTGGCCCACCTCAGGTCCAGACAACCAGGCATGGGCTCCCCCCAGGGCTAGGGAAGCTGGTGCCCCCCAGTCCAGCCTGCTGTGTGCGTGGCCCACCACTGGCGCTGAGTGGCAGCAATGATCTCAGGCCCACTTTTCCTTTATGTCCAGACAACTAGAGGCTGGCAACAGGGTCCTGCAACCAGTAAGCCCCTGGGGCTGAAGCCACAGCAGGCTGTACCCTACAATCCTGGGGGCCCTGGCAGAGGTCACAGTCTCCACGTCCTCAAAGAATAACGTATCACCTCACACGTGTGCAGACAGGGCCGGGTGTGCATACACGTGGGCATGTGTGTGTCTTTGCGTCCCTGGGTCTGGGACGTCTACACATTTAGGAATGTGTGTGTCTGTGGTGATAATTCATCTAGATGTGAGTATAAGCAGGTGTGTGCCCAGGTGGGGAACAGGCCTTATGGTGGGCTGGGGCCAGTCAGAGGATGGAAGAAAGCCCACAGAGAAGTTCCTAACCACCAGGCCTGGAGATGGGGAGGGGCTGGGACAGTATCCCCCTCCCCGGGTGCCCCACCTGGGCCTCACCATGGCCAAGTAGTTATAGTCTGTGGCCTGGCCCAGGCCCAGCTTCCTCTTCTGTTCCTCACTCATGCCTTCCAGCATGCAGTAGAACACGTGGTAATTCCTTTCATCGGGGGCCTAAAAATGGGAGCACAAGGTGTTGGGGGATGGGAGGGCGGGAGAAGGCCATCTGGAACCAGACAGACAAGCAGACTGTAAACAGTTTACTATGTTAACAAGTGCCTTTCATGAAAAAGTCCCCGTGGGTGGGTTTCCTGCTGGGATTTCAGGCACTGAGGCAAGCGAACAGCAACACAGGGACAACCAAGGCTATGCAGACGGTGTGCACCCCACACCCCCCTGAGGCTGGGGCTCCTGCACAGGTGCAGCTCTGCCCAGGGGCTCAGGCCCACCTGGCGACAGACACGTGACTTCTCCAGCAGGTACTGCTCGATCCTGGCGCCCTCGATGGCGCCCCGCTTGTTGAAGTGGATGTCAATGTACTTCCCGAAGCGGCTTGAGTTGTCGTTGCGAATGGTCTTGGCATTCCCAAATGCTGCAGGGTGGGCAGACGTTCATGGGTCACGGTCAGTGTCAATCGCCACCCAGCCACCCAGCCCTGCCCTAAGAGCCCGGCCCTACCTTCCAGGATGGGGGTGGCTTCTAGCACCTGCTGCTCGATCCATGAGTGCTGCCCGCTGATGGCCGCCAGGAACTGCAGGATCAGCTTTGTGCTCTCCGTCTTCCCTGCCCCAGACTCCCCACTGCAGAGGAGCCCCAGGCAGAGGCAAGACCTGTTACTGCCCTAAACTACGGCCCCCCCTCCAACCATCTCCCTATCTGTAGAATGGGCTGACACTAAGGACCTTCCAGGTCTGGGGAAGGCGAAAGGAGCTCAGTGCCCTGCCACAGCTAAAGGTTACTTTCTTTCCCCTTATTCAGACACACACACTCCTCCATCCATACTGCCACACAGCATGGCACGAACTAGATGCCTGATCAATGCTTTGTTGTTTTACCCTCTGCCCAAGAGATAACAGGAGCCTGAGGTTGCAACTGACCATAATTTAACAGGAGCCAGCAGTAAACAAGGTTGGTCTCAAAAGTTAACATGAGCTATGGTAGCATTAATAGAGGTATAAGGCCTGGGAAAGGGGAGGTGATTCTCTATATTATGAGGCATTAGCGGGAGCACAGAGCAGGAGTTCTAGGGGCCAAGCCTGGAGCTCCATGCTGGTCCTGGGCCGCCCACCTGATGATACAGCACTGGTCACGGCTGTTGCGCTTCATGTTGAAGTAGCAATTGTCAGCAATGGCAAAGATATGTGGGGGCATCTCCCCAATCTTCTTGTTGGTGTACTGGCGGATGTGTTCTGGCGAGTAGATAGAGAGCAGCTGGTAGGGGTTCACAGCCACCAGGATGGAGCCCGTGTAGGTCTGTGGGCAACAAGGAACAGGGAGCTCACTCCTTCCCATGTGGGAGGCTCTGACTCTAGAAAGCTCTCAGGCTCTGCCCTGCTCCGTCCCTCTGGAAGGGACAGCACTGGCTTTGGAGTCCCATGGATCTGGGGTCAGAATCCTACCTCCCTATGAGCTGGGGGTGAGGCCTTCAGATTAGCATTGGGTCGGGCTCACAGTAAGTTCTCAGAGACATTTGATGAAAGGAGGGAGGAAGTGGGGAGGGAGGGAAGGCGGGTCTCAAAGCCTCAATTTCCTTATCTTTATCCGTAAAATGGGCAGAATATAACTTTATGAAAGAAGATGGTGGACTTTAAAATTTATAGCACACTGTAGGTAATTCTCAAATGCTGGCTCCCACTTTTGCCTCCAAACCCTGCATCCCAAACTTTCAGAGTAAAATTCACAAACTGGACATTCCCAGAGTGGAGGAGTTGGGTTGGTGAGGGGGGAGTGGAATGAAGCCATAAAGAGCTAAAGGGGCTGGGTGGGCCCCAGTCTCTGCAGCACTGCCCCTGTGCTCTGGGGGACAGAGCGCCTCCAGCCATCCCGGGCAGTGGGGACACACAGGCCAGACTCACCTCAGAGAGCCTTCTGGGGGCTTTCTCTCCTCGGGCTCCTCTGTTAGGGCACGTATGTGCAAAATTTCCTGCTGTGGGCCCTACTACACAGGGGACACAAGACCTGGCCCTCCTGCCACCAGGACACAGGGAGGCCCTCAGGGGTTACTTCTCCTTCCCTCCCCACCTCTCCCCACCCCAACTCAGAAAGGTCAGGCCCAGCTTATAAATGGTGATGGATCTATTGACATCTGGGCCGGGAGGGGTTGAAGAAAGATGTGACTGTGCAGGGGAGGTGACAGCTCTGCCCATCCCCTCCCACCCAGGGCCCAGTGCATCATACCAGAGCCCCAGTCACGCCCTAGCAGCCTCAGCCCAAGGTGGCCGTGCAGGGAAGGCGCTGCTGCCAGCACCGCATGCCAGGGCAAGTGCCCACCCCGGGGGCAGGTGTGGCCATGCAAAGCTGCCCTGGGCTGAGCGCCCCAGACCCAGGCTTCTCTCCTGCCAGACATTGTCCCTTTGGGCCCCAGTGGACTCTCCTCTCCCCTTGGCTCTTCCTACCAGCTAGACTCTGGTAACCAGGTAGGAGAGACAGCCACAAGGAACATCCCTTTGGCAGATCCCTTTGCTTCTCTAAGCTTCAGTTTGCTCATCTGTAAAAGGGAGATGGTTAACACCCACCTCCCAGGGCTGTCATAGAGACCAAAGGGCACAACCTTTGACAGGTGTCTGGCATAGAGCCAGCTGTCCACAAATGCTCCCTTCCTTTCTTCTGAATACTTCCCTAACAAAGCGATGCTCAAGGACCTGGCCCGTGATCATCCTCATGTGGCCTCGGGCCAGCTAGGCTCCGTGCTGTCATTCAAGAACCCTTCCCTGAGGCGTGGGGAGTCTGACAGCCACAGGCTGGGTGGCAGGGAGGGAGAGCCTGGGGCCCTGGCAGCTCGCACCAAGCACACGGATTCCTTGAGATTGGCCGGGGGAGGGGGGGGGG
>NW_021703784.1:53639249-53729129 GCF_005190385.1 Monodon monoceros
GGGGGGGTGGTGGCGGGGAATGGGGGAGTGGAGGGCTCGTCAGTGGGGATCAAGCACAGAGGCATAAAAGGACAGGACACTTGGGAGGATTGCTGGGAAAAGGTCACCCTGGCAGCTGGGGAGAACGCATAGCAGCTACAGACGCAGGAGGCAGAGACACTATTTCAGACCCAATGAACCGATCGACGGGGGGAGTCAGAGCCAGACCGAGGTGGCCCTGAGGACAGACCAAGCACAGGGCAAAGGGAACGCTGAGATGCCACAAGCAGCCTTCCAGGGGCTGGGCCTGGACCCTCTTCTCCCCCTCACAGCTCCCATGGCCCTGTCTACTCTGCCCACAGCCCAGAGGGCCCTCCTGAGCACTAGACCCCTCAGCCCCCTCCCCCACCTGATGTCCACCAGCCTGTCCGGACGGGAGCTCACTCTCCCCTCAACCCTGCTCCTCCTCTGCCTCCCGGCTCGGCCAATAGCACCACCACCATCCTTCACGGCTGACCTTCACAGCCGACCTTCACCGCCGACTTCACGGCCGTTTGTCACCGCCGACCTTCACCGCGGACCTTCACCAGGGCGGACCTTCACCAGGGCGGACCTTCACCAGGGCGGACCTTCACCAGGGCGGGACGCCGGGAGGCCTCCCTCTCCTTCATAACAATGCACTTCACTCCGTGGGCATGGCCACCTCCCTGGCCAGGCGCCTCCCCTTTGGGCTCCCAGCTTCCACACTGGCCCCTACAATCTGTCGTCCACTGGGAACCAGAGTCAGCTCTGAAAATCTGACTGTGTCATCCCCCTCCTGAAAACCCTCAGGAGATTCCCCATGGCCTCAGGACAAAGTCAGTATCCTTCCCCTGCCCACAAGACCTCCGAGCCCTGGCCCTCGTTAGCTGCATCCCACAGCCAGAGGCTCCCTCCATATTAAACCTTCTGTTAAAAGCACCAAGCTCCATCCCCTGCCCCCTCACCCAGCTAATGCCTGCTCATCCTTCAGGTCCAAACGGAGATGAGCGCTCCCCCCGCAGGAAGCCAGGCACCCTCCTGTGTGACCCATCACAGCCTCCATGGTCCCCTTCACTTGGCCCCCGACTCCTCCATAATTCTGGTTCAAGGCCTCTGCCCCCCAGCCTCACTCCTCTCTCTACCTGGGGCCCAATACTGTGCATGGTGCGTAAGACACGCTCAGCAAATGTTTGGCAAGTGAACGAATGAGTCACTAAATTAATGGATGGAGAAGAAATTCACTGCTGTCCACAGGAAAGAGCAAGAAAAGGAGCTGAGGGAACAGGCCTGTCAGCAACACTGCGGCGGGCCTGCCTACGCTGACAGGAAGGATGGCCCGGGCTGGGGCTAGTGGAAAAAGCACACAAGTGTGAGGAGAAATGCTATCATTTGTGTAGAAAAAATTTTTAATTATATATATATATATAATTTAATATCATATATATCATATATATATAGTCTTTCTCTTAGAGGCTAGATAAGAAGTGAGTAGCAGTGGTCATCTCTGTAGCAGAAGGAATATTTTCCAATCTGTAGCACATATACCCATTTCAAACTAAATAATAAAAACGAAGCCTTTTCCTTCAGCGAGAGGACCCGGCCCAGCAGAACAAGGACACACCACCTGCCAGGAAGATCCCTGTCGGGCGCAGGACTTGCAGCTTCCAGGCCATCTCTCTCTGTATTGTCAGAAGGCCCCTGTGAGGTGTAGTCATGACACCCCTTCTCAGATGGGAGAACTGAGCCTCTGAGAAGGGGCGGGACTTGCCAAGGTTGCACAGCAGATAAGCAGGGAGTGGGATGAAGGAGGGACCCTGGCACCAGAACCCCAGCTCTCGCCTCCCCACCTGGGCTCCCCCAAATCCCAGGAATTCACCTGTGAGACTGCAGAGCTGGCAGTGGGGGAGGTAAAAGAAGTGAGGGGCTTGGCCACTGCTGACAATGAGACCCAGGCCCATCCTGCTTTTCTCTGGGCCTTAGCACCCATCCGTCCCCTGAGGTTCTAGGCACTGCTCCCTGAGGCCCTCTGGCTCTGTCTCTCCAAGGGTTCATGGTCAGCAGAGAGTTAATGTCCAACTACCCAGCACAGGCCTCTTCTCCAGTAATAAAGCCTGCCCTGTGGGCCCATGGGCTGGAGTAGGGAAGAGATAAGGATTATTCCCAAGCCAAGGACACAGCACACAGGTCCCTAGGGGCCCCCAAGTCCCCAGGTGGAGATCAAGGAGCCTCTCTTGGGCCAGAGACACACCCCAGGTGATATGGTAGGAATCCACCTCCTCCAGGAAGCCTCCGGGCCTGCTAGCCCTGGGGCCTCTCCCTTAGCAGACCATGGAGACCAAGACATACATCTTAGACACATACACCTTCCCAGTGTCACAGAGGCACCCACCCCATTGTGCCAAAGGGACGGCTGAGACCAGAAATGGGTAGGGACTCCCTAAAGGCAACCTGTCAAGACCTGGATCCAGGCCCCCCAGCCCCCAGACCAGGGCTCCAGCCCATGTTCAGCATCAGCCCTGCCACCTGTCGCCCGCAAGACCCAGGGACGACCCCTGGCCTCTGGGACCACCCAGTGAGGGGTTGCTAGGAGTCCTCTGAAGGCTCTGCTCCATGTAGGGTGCCTCGGGCTGACTTGCGGCCCTGGGGTGCTGTCCCTCACGCACCTGGGGCCAGGCCAGCTGGAGCAGGCAAGCCCTGGGCAGACAGTCAGGGACAGAGCGTCCTCCGGGCCAAAGGCTGTGAGTGGCCGTGGTAATCTGAGGAAATCCTGGGTGCATGGGGGTGTGCCCAGGGTAACCCAAGCCATGAAGTGACCAGGGGTTGCCATGGTTAGGGACAGGTATGGTTTCTGGGTGGGACAATGGCCTGGCTGCTTCTTCAAAGCCCTGCTCTAATCCTACTTCACGCACCCAGTCACAGAATCATAGAGTCGGAGAGTCATTTGAGCTGACTATTGAGCCCTACAATTGTGGAGCACGGCTCCCCAGACCAGCAGACACCCAGCATCTCAGGCCCACAGACTATCCAAGCTGGGCACCTTCCAGGCGCCACGACTTGACTTCCAGCCATGAGTCTCTGAAGGAGAAAGACAGCTCAGACACCTCGTGTGGGCTCCACCCCCATGCCCTCCCACCCTCACCCAAAAATCAGTCAGAAAGGCTACTAGTGAAACTTCTAATGAGCTAAATGGTGCAGATGTCAGCGTTCTCTGGAGAATCCACAAACCTCTAGAATTCTTTTCTCTGATCCCACAGTCAACCTAGGTAAGGCCTAATGTTCAGGCTGATTTCTCTGCCGGCTGCCAGTCTACCCTCAAAATTTCACAAACAAGATTCACTGATCTTGGACTGTCTGAAGTTTTGTCCTCCTCTCTCCCTTTTGAATCCTGTGTTTGCCTTTGTTCTTTGATTCAGTCTACCAACCGACTCCCTCACTTACAAAGAACCAGTTTGCCGGCAGAATCACTAAACTACGCGCAAAATAACCAACTACATGCCTCTGAATTATTCTTAGACATTGTCCGCGGGGCCCCTGGTGGAAACAACTCCCACCTCACTCAGCTCCCCCCTGTGATGCTCACCCCCGAAAGGAGATTGTGTCAGGACGTCAGTTCTGCAGTGGCCTCCCTGGGCAGGCAAGTAGGCAGGCTCACACTCACATCCAGACCCAAGTGTCAGACTCCACCCAGGCCTGGGTGATTGGCCATGGAGAGCCCCTGGACCATCCTGTGTCCACCTGCTGTCCAGAGAGAGGAGGGAGGAGGGAACCGCCAAGAACTGGGGTGCAGACACCAGTGGGTCCCATGGGATATCTCTGGCCTGGGCTCAAGTCCTAGCTCCCCCCCACCATTGTCTAGGTGACACTGCTCACATCTGGAGGTGCCACTGCGCCCTGCCCCCTGGGTGAGGAAAGGAGTGAGAGGGGCTTTGTCGGTACTAAGGGTCTCCCTGAGAAAGCTGCTTGCTGTGCCAATGCAATCAACGTACGTCAAGGGCCCAAGCTCAGCCTCTTCTTGGGAGCTCAAAGCTGCAGGAGGACCCAGAGTGGGGAGGCTGGCGGAGGGCCTCCCGAGCAGCTGAGGCACCAAAATTCCAGGACTTCTGAGGGCCCGAGAGTTCCTTGTTGTGCTTCCTCAGGTTCCCTCAGACTCTCCCAGCTCTGTCTCCCTGGCTCCCCTTCACAGTCCTGACAAATCACTCACTTGGCACGGCCCTGCCTCAGGCCTTCTGTTCATGAAGTGCCCCTTCCTGAACGCCATCTCCACCAGCGGTCAGGAAGTGACCTGGGAGTGAGACCTCACTCCTACAGACCCTGCGGAACCAGCTCCGCACATCTCTCAGGCACTTATCACCCCACGCCTCCCCTGAGCATGCCCAGCCTGGGGACCTGGCTCAGGGGGCTCCCTCCTGCTCTCTCCTTGTTGTACATCCACAGCTTCCTTCACCCCTGAGCTGCTTGGGCACACAGCTCTGGGCCTGGCTAAGCCTTATAGAGCCTAAGTTTCCCTGTCTGTAAAATGGGACTAGGTCAGCAGTTCTCAGAGTGTGGTCCAAGGACCCCTGAGGGTCCCAGAGACCCTTTCAGGAAGTCCATAAGGTCTTGTCTTTTCCACCTCCATATCTGTGAGGACAGATTTTCTTCATACACTTCAGCCAAAACAATATCACATCAGTCTGGATGTAAAGCAGATACGGGAATCGGGTTGTCTTCTATTAAGTCAGATACTAAAAATATTTGAAAAAAATGTAAAACAATGCCCCTCCTCTTACTAATTGTTTTATGTTGGCAAATATAGTTATTTTTCATAAAAATACATTATCCTGTAATGGATTTTTTGTGGTTACTTTTAAATGTCTCAGTTAAATTTCTAATATGTTAAATATCAATAGATACAACCCACATAAACAAAAGCTCTTTGAGGTCTTCAATAATTTTTAAGAACATAAAGCATTCCTGAGGCCAGAAAGTGTGAGAATCTCTACACTGAATGATCTTGATGGGCCCTTCTTGTTCTCATGGTCTCTCAGCTCACCTCTTGGGATCAGCTCACTCCTGGCTGAGTGAGATGCTCTTTATTTGTCCTCTTGAGTTTCAAGGTGGGGAAGTGTGCGGGTGTGTGTATGACTGGTTCTAATTTCAAGGGTTTGGGGAATCAAGGAGCATGTCCATCCTCCATCCCCTTCAAGAGGACACAGACTTCCAACCCATCCCCTCTTGACCTTGAGGACCCGTGGCAGGTCCTGACCCCACAGCAAACCCAGGGAGAGCAGCAGATCCCCCATCTCTGGGCAAAGCACTGAGCCTGTCACCGTCCCCTCCCTGGTCTGGCCTCCCGGCGGTTTCAGCCCTACGGAGGCACATGAACCTTTGGAAAAAAACCTCCCCGTTCTCCAATCACAGATCACACAAGCCACAGCCCAAAAGAGAGGATGAGCCACAGACCCGAGCGGCTGTGGGCATGGGCTGAGTCCCTGGTCCCCAGTGGCCAGCTGCAGAGGCTGGGCGGGGCTGGCTGCAAGTCAGAGGGACTGAAAGTGGGCGGGGCTGCTGGCAGGCGGGGCGGCACTCACGTAGATGAGATGGTCTCGGTATCTAATGAGCAGGTTGCGCAGGATGCCAGCTTCGTTGAGGTCCCCCAAGCGGATCATGTCCTCCACGCCGTGGACCGACGTGGGGTGCATGGGCTTGATGTGCCTGGCATTCTGCGGGGAGATCCAGTGTTCCTGCGGGGAGGCACAGTGGCTAACGTAAGCTAGTTGCGTCCTCCTGGCTGCACTTTGCTAGAGAAGAGTCCCGGGAGGGACGGGAACCCCGGGTACCTGCGACCCCATAAGGGCCTCTCCTGCGGCCAAACACTATCATTTCTAACATCTATGAGGATGTTAGCGCCCACCCCTACCCTTCATGGACCACTCTTCCTCCTCTTAGGGGATTCTCTCTGCAGACCTAAGAGGTGGGCATGGCAGGGATTTTGGCCCTACCTCATGGTTGTCATAAAGGGGATTAGTCTCTCCAGTCACCTTACAGGATGGAGTGGAAAGTGTAATCACTGGAGTTAGACAGACTTGGCTTCAAATCCAAACTCCGATAAACGAAGGCACAAGAATTATTCAGATAGTGCAATATTTCCTGCTGCCACGGGGGGCAGATGGTTGCACATCTGGGCAATAGCCTTTGTTCTTTCAACAAGTTTGTGAAGCTGTGGTTTCCTCTGACCTCCCCCAGGTGGTCTCCAGCACCCTCTACTCACAGCCCCAGCTTCTCAGAGAAGTGAGAATCTCTCCTGTGCTCTGCAGTGTGGCTACAACCTGAGTCAAGCCTCCAAAGCCCTCTGGGGCCCCCTCCTTGTTCCCAAAGGCTGGAACCCTCGGAGCCTCAGGACCAGGCAGAAAGCTGACTGGTTCCCCAGGCTGGGGTCGATGCCTCCTCTGGGCTCCCACATACCCTAGGTCTCCCATTGCAAGGCAATGGTCACTGCCACTGTCGGAGCGCAGTTCTGGCCCTGACCCCTCAATTTTCCCCAAGGCTCGTTCCATGTCTGCTATACGCCTGGTTCACAGTGCCTCATATAGGGGCCAGGCACAAATGACGTGGCAGGGGATCCCCGATGAGACAGATGGCCGGCTGGGGACTACTAGGAACCAGTCTGAATTAAAAGCAGAGTCCTAGTCATGGAGAGACCCCAGAAGTCCCCTATTGCAGCCCCCTCACACCACATGAGAAAATAGGATCAGAGGACCACGGCCCTCAGAGAGGTGAGGGGCAGGCCAGAGATTGCTCATGACTCCAGTTTCCCTGGCATTTCATGGCACCTCCTGGGCCAGGGCATTACATTCCAGGTCAGGCCCTCAGACAGCCCTGACATGAATGCGCCTGGTGGTGAGATCAAAGAACCTGCCGACTTTCCAATCCCGTGTGGAACATTCCTCTCTCCCACCCTATTTCTTGATAAAAGCTGATCCAATTGGAAAATTCCCTTTCCCTGACTCGGTCCTAAGCCCTGGAATGGGCCAGAGGGGAGAGGACGTTGGGCAGGCTGTCTGCCTTCCCTGCTCGACCCCAGCCTCTGGTCCCATAATTCCTCCCCAAGACACTTCCGCACAGAGTTAAGAGGTGGCTCAGCCACTGTAAGACCTGTAGCCCTGTGCACATCACTTTGCTTTCCTGAACCTCTACAACCTCATCTATGAAATGGGAATGAGATTAACAATCCCTTTTTCTTGGAGATGTTGGGAGGGTTAATTGACACAATAATGGCCAACCTCTGTTTCACTCCTGCCAGGTCTAAAAAGCACTGGTGCCTGATAATTGCTCAACCAGTGCTGGGTATTATCACTTTAATGTTTTCCAGTTTTTGTTGCAAAAGAGATGTATGTTCTCATTTGTTTCTCTTAACAGCTCGTCATGGAATTACCAGTCCCGTTTTACAGTGAGGAGTCACATTGGAGAGGTAAAGTGGCGAGCTCAGTTAGAGGGCAGAGCTGAGCCTTTCCCCGCCCCTTTCCTGCATGGAAGGTCGCCCGGCTGAGGTCAGCAGCGCTCAGGTCAACGTCCACAGACACCTACAGAACAGATCAAAGTGTAACCAGGGCAGAAACTGAGGCCTGGTCCTGAAGGCATACCAGCGAGAGACAGAGAGGGAACGTGGCCAATTCTAGGGCCTGGGGGCACATTTGGGAAAGAGCTGGCCTGGCACTGAGCTCAGACAGGCAAGGACCACGTGCTCTGTAGAGGAAGGGAAGGAGGGGTACATCTGCCAATGAGGACAGCTTGGACAAAAGCAGAGCCTTAGGACTCCAGTGAGGACGGAACCATGATCTTCCATTCATTCAGCAGGTCTTTACAGAGGACCTTCTCTGGGAGACCTTTTGTTGTGCTCTGGGGAACCAGATGTGATTCACCTGGTCCCTGCCCTCAAGCTGAGGGAGTCTGTGGGCAGACAGAGGGGTCAAAGATGATGGCCTGGAGGTGGGGTGGGGGGAGGGAGTGGGAGTAGGAAAGGCTGGTGAAAGGGGAGGCCAGAAGCCGCTAGGGGCCCAATGCCACTGAAGCAAACCCAGCCCCCTAACCTGCTCCCAGCCAGCCAGCCACATCCCTCCCCCTTCTGCAGCCCCCGTTCTCAGGGGGCAAGTGGGAGGGGACCTCTGGGATCCGGTGACACAGTTATGGGACACCATCTGACATGCAACATGACCCAGATGAAACTCAAGCCTGCAGGCAGAGTCCCTGGGCCCCACCCGGGGGGTCCAGGCTAGCTTGTGGACCTGTGTGTGCTGCCAGCCAAATCCGTGTCCCCCTTCTGAGGCTGCAACCTCACAGGGGCTTCCTAGAAGGCCCTGGAACTGGAGCCTCTGGAATGACGTTGCAGGCACTCCATTTCTAAAAGCTCAGGGGACAAAAGTGTGGTTAACAGAACCTGAGCTCTAAAGCTGCCACTGAGATGCTGGGAGAGGAAACTCCCACACAGAACCCAGAAGTCCCGGATCCTGACCCCAGCACCATCATTCACTAGCTGTGTGACTCGTCCTGAGGGTCCCTCTCTGGACTCCAGTTTCACCTTGGGGTAACAGTTGCTGTCCTCCCTGCCTTTCACAGACACTGTGAGGACCTAAAGATAGAACTTCGGTCAAAGGGCTTTGCAAACCCCAAGGCGGGTATCCCTGGGGGCTGCAGGGATAACAGTGATGCCCCTGCCTCCTCCACGTTCAGTACCAGGCCTCCAGCGTCCTGAGCCCTCCCCTGGCCCTCAACAGAGCCTTCTTCTCCAAGTCACTGCACCCTCTTTCACCCCCATCAAACTAAGAGGTTAAGATGGGGACTGTCTCTATGCCCCCAGTGCCGGCCACAGCATCAGGCACAACCCAGATTACGGTGGAACCTAATCTCTCTGGTCCTCCATGTCCCCACTAAGCTGTACATGTGCCCCTGCCACATACACACATGCCATGCACATGCACACATGTCCAGAGTTCCCAGGCTTCCCCTCTGGGCCCTCATCAGGGCCACCTTCTCTAAGGCAGGACCCTGACTTAAGACCTTTTCTTCCCTCCCCAAGGCCCCACTCTCACTGTCTATCAAACGTACACTTCCTGTGACCCTTTTCTTCAGGGCCACAAGAGAGAAAGCATTAAACTGTTAGACTAATTCCAGGGCAGCGTCAGGGTGGACCGTGAACTCGTGTGATGCCATAACCCCACAGGACGAGAGCGGGCGTTTTCAGACCCCCTCACCCTCCTCTGAGGCATTCACATGTGATCTCAAATATGAATCAATAACCCTGTGAGGGTTCAGGAGGGAAAGAGATTTGGCCAAGGTTGCATAGCTAGCAAGTGGGCAGGATGGGATTTGAATCCAGTCTGTCTGACCCGAAAGCACCCCTGTACCTAAGGAGCTCCCAGCCCGGTGCCACCCCCTGCCCCACTGTACACACCGGTATGCCCACACAGACACACATTTCTAATACCAGGCAGAATGGACTGAAGTGCTGGTGGAACTAGAACAGGTAGCCTGGGGCAGAAGGGGAGGCTCCCTCCCATGGGGGTGATGGGGAAAGCTCCATGGGGGAAGGGGGTTCTGAGAGGCAGAAGCGGGGCACAGGCACTGCCTCCATCCCCCTGAGGCAGGTCACCTGTCAGCCTGTGTCCCCCCCAAGGCCTGGGGGCGGGGTGGCCGCGGGCTACTCACATTGCCTTCATCATCCAGCACCTGGATCTGCCCAGAGTCACAGAGCTTCACCACTGCCCCGATGGGCACATCAAACTCCTGCCCGGATCTCAGGTCCATCCAGACATAGTCCCCCTGTGGGTGAGAGAGGCCCAGGCCAGGTGAGCAGGGAGGGGGATCGGGTACTCCTTCCAAGCAGTCCTGTGCCCACCCCTCCACCACCAGAGGCTCTTGTGCCAACCACAAAAGAGGGAAGAGAAGGGAACTGGCACTGTGGAAGTCATGGTGCCAGGCCCTGGGCTGGGCACGATGTAGTGTCATCAATCCCTCCTCTGGGGCAGCTGTTACTGTCCCCAATTTATAATGAGTAAGCAGAGGCTCAGAGAGGGGAAGAGCCAACACCACACAGCTGGGCAGCTTCAAGCCCAGGCCTGTCCAAAGCCCTGACCTCTCCCCAAGACGCTACATCCCACACATGTACAGCAGACTCATTGAAGTTTAGGCAGAAACACTTCCCCTCTGTCCTAAAGGAGGCGTACCCCCAGGACATTCAAACAGCCTCTGTCACCTCCTTGGTCAACACCCACAGTCACAGTTATGACTTCCCTGCAGTGATGCTGCTCTGTGCCAGGCCCCATGATATATGTGGGCATCGCTCTCAGCCACACTGTCTCCTGGCTTGTGGGGACATCCCGATCTGGGGCCAGGGGAGCATTATATTTGTGTCCCCTGCAGCGTTCAGCAAAAGGCCTGGCTCCCACTACATGCTCAGTAAGGGTTCACAGAAGCCAAATCTACAACCCAGAGTCGGAAAATGGACTTAGAACAACCACTTTCAGCACTGATGCATTCAACATGCATGTACTGAGCGCATACTGGGTACAAGGCACTGAGGGATCTAAATGCTGGGGATCGAGCAGTGAGCATGGAGCCCACATTCTAGTGGGGAGGAGACAGAAAACAAACAACTGAGCAAGTACACGGTCACTTGGGATGGCGGTAGTGCTGTGATGGAAGTGAGCCCACCAATGCTGGAGAAAGACAGAGCCGGCCAACCGGAGACTCATTCGCCGGAGAAGCCGCTCTATGAAGGAAACCTCTGAGCTGAGACCTGAAGGGCGAAAAGCAGTCAGGCTAGGAAGGAGCAAGGGTAGAAATCTGGGCAGCGGAAATGATAAGTGCAAAGGCCCTGAGGCAGGAAGGAACCGCAAAGAGGTGGTTGTTGCAGGACCTGATGAGAGAGAGAGATGGGCAAGATTCAGGACTCATAGACTCTCATTGGCCTGGAGGTAAAAGTTTGAATTTTATTCTAATCTTTTTTTTTTTTTTTTTTTTTTTTTTTTTTTTTTTTGCGGTATGCGGGCCTCTCACTGTTGTGGTCTCTCCCGTTGCAGAGCACAGGCTCCGGACGCACAGGCTCAGCGGCCATGGTTCACGGGCCCAGCCACTCCGCGGCATGTGGGATCCTCCCAGACCGGGGCACAAACCCGTGTCCCCTGCATTGGCAGGCGGACTCTCAACCACTGTGCCACCAGGGAAGCCCTTATTCTAATCTTAATAAGAGTATTTTTTTGGGGTGGTTCCCAAGTTCCCCAGAAGGGTAAGAGAACCTAGACATCCTAATAAAAATATAACTTCCTATTAACGGCAGTTAAAAACAGAACAGCTGCTAAAACTGCTTCACAATGAAATAAGCCCATGGGGATGGCCCAGGGGAAACAGCTCTGGGATATGAGACTGGGATCCAGGACCCACTTGGCCTCCAGTAAATCGCTGACCTCTTTGAGCTTCAGTTTCCACATGCCTCAGTGAGGCGTGGGCTTGGTGAGTCCCAAGGCCAACTCTTCACTGTTTCAGCCTCCTCCTGTTCCCATCAGAACCAACTACTTTTCAGCCACAGCCGCCATTATGGGCCTTCACTTCATGGGAGGTTAGCACATGTTAGAAACAGGCTAGCTTCAAACCCAAGCTGTCTCCCAGAGAAAGTGAGAAAAATTGGAGAGCATCTGGGATGGGAGGAGAACTCATGCGTTTGCTGAGCATCTACTGTGTGCCCAGGCTGCATGACTGCTTCCCATTTAATCCTCACGACTGCTTTAGTCCCAAGTCCAAGCTGTGCTTCCAGCCACACTCCTCGCCCTCTCTAAGCGCCAGCCCAGGACCACCTGACACACACCTGCTCAGGCTGTTCTGTTCCAACTGCCCCCAATCTCACCCCACCTTTCCACTGAGTGGACACCCAAAGCAAATAGCAACTCTTCCCTGGCCCCTCCTCACTGCCGCAACTTCTACCTCCTTCCCAATTCCTAAAGAGTTAGTTCATTCATTCAGTACATATCTGTGGAGAGTCCGCTGTGGGCCAGTTTCACTCCAGACCCTGCGGCCAGAGCAGTGAACAGAGGGGAAAGCAGAGGGCCTAGTAAGGGCCGGCCCAGGTTGGAGCTAGATGAGGGGGCGCTTGGAGGATATGGGCAGCACCAGGGCACACAGGGCCCTGGGAGCCATGGACAGACGTTGGACTTTCTTTCAAGTAGGACAAGTAGCCACTGGAAGGTTTTAAAGCAGGAGAGAATGGCATGATGGATTTACATTTTCAAAACTTCCCCTGGCTGCTGTGTAAAGAACACAGGCCCTCCTCCAGTCTTCGGGGCCCCTGGACTTGCCCCTTAACAGCCAGCACCACTCTGGGTCATCACCATGGGTGTCCATTCCCCGCTAGCCTGCAGCCCCGTGAGGGCAGGGCTGGTCTGAGTCTTCCATTGGTGACTCCCCAGAACCAAACATAGAGAAACAGTTCTTCTCTCAGTGAGACAGAGAATCAGAATGTGAAACAGCGTGTATGTGAGCATGTGTGTGAGTAGGTAAGAGGGAGCATGTGACAGAGTTCGTGTGTGAGAGAGAGAAAGAGAGAGACTACCTGATTCCCAGAGGCCAGCGGTGGCGGGCAGTGGCACCAGGACATTGCTCTATGCAAACTCAATACCCCTGCAACAGGCCAGGTAGTGACTTACATGCTTCCCTGTAATTAACTGTCTCATTGAACCTTATGACAACGCTTAGGCAGGGCATTCTCTCTCTACTTCATCTCCTCAAAGAGGTCAAGAAACATGTCCAAGGTCACACAGGTGTTTTGTGGTAGAGCTGGGAATGAAGCCCACGCCTGGCAAACTCCAAATTCAGTGCTCTCTCCCTACATCCCCTGGGCCCCACACTGAACCCAGCTCTGCAAGCAGAACAGGAAGCACTGATAGGGTCCCTGGCTGGAGATGGTTTGTGGACCTAAAAGGCAAACTGGAAGCTCCAGCTAAGGGCAGCAAAGCAAACAGAAATGTCTAGAACCCTCCTAGCCAAGGACTGTCACCAGGAGGGTGGCAACTTAACTTTCTCTTCTCTTGGTCTGAACTCGAGGAAAGAGGCTAAAATGGCAGCTAAGAGGCTTCAGGGAGGAATCTGGGGCCTGAGAACCTCTGAGGGGGACAGTTCCCATGGTCCCATGGAAAGCACTTGGGGCATCAGAATGCAGCTGGGTTGTAAGGGTCCCCATTTTACAGATGAGGAAACTGAGGCCGAAAGAGAGAAAGGGATTTGGCCATAGTCACTCATCAAATCAGTGACTGACGAGACTGTGAGCATCTGCAGGGCAGAGCCTGAACCCAAAACAGGGTAGGTCAGGAATCGCTGGATGCACGAAGGAAGGAGCAGAGGAGGGAAGATGTAGGAATCGCTGGATGCACGAAGGAAGGAGCAGAGGAGGGAAGATGTAGGAATCGCTGGATGCACGAAGGAAGGAGCAGAGGAAGGAAGATGTAAAAGAACATGACACTTTTTTGAGGGGCAGGAGAGGGGAGGAGAGGAAAGGGGCACTGGGCTCAGGTCTAACCCCACCAGCCCCTCCCCACAGCTGGATTCCAGGTAGCCCATGACTGTATCTGGCCCCATTCCTACCACTCCACTGTGAGGGGTGCCCCACTAGGGACCTCACCCGGAATCAAAAGTTCCATTTGTGTAGACACCTGCCTCTGTGTGGCTGTGTAACCTGGGGCAAGTTCCAGCTTCTCTGCTGTCAGTTTTGAGTGGCTCCCAGCCCCAGAACGGTGAGTTCCTAGATGGATTTGCCTAAATGTTCTCAAGGGTACACCACAACCCTAGTGGGGGCTTCCTCCAGGGAAGCTGGCCCACATCCACAATGAACACAAGGTAAAGAGTTCTGTGTTCAGGTCCCAGTTCTGCCACTAACGCTGTGTGACTCTGGGTAAGTCTTTCAGTCTCTCTGAGCCTTAGAGTTCAACAACCTTAACAGGAAAGGAGTCAGTGCTTGTGAAGATGAGAGACCCATGCAAAGGGAAGTTGTCTTTGCTGTCCACCCACCTTCCCTCCTAGGCATGAGCCCAGGATCAGATCAATATCAACTCCCCGCAGGGCCTTAGCCTTACATGCCTCTTTCCTCCTCTGGGGCAGGGCCTGAGGTTCAGTCCCCGTTTGTGCAATGAAAAGGAGTCTGTCTCAGGACACTCCCCCCACCCTCACTTATCCTCATAGTCCCTCCGGGACATTGGTTACATTAGCCCCATTTTCACAGGTGAGAAAGATGGGCCAGCTGACTTGCCAGGGGCGCCAGTGAGCAAGGAAGTGTCTGGTTGCTAATCTTCGGTGGAGGAGGGGACCCGCGGGCCATGCTTTCCTTCTACCAGCCGGTCAGCCAGTCCACAAACGTCTCCCCGAGCCCCCTCCGTGCACCTGGAGTCACCCCCTGCTCTGGACCCGGGCAAGGGCAGGGAAGCCCCTTCCCAGCGCTGGCCCATCCACCTCCCGTTTTCCAGCTGCACAAGCTCCGCGCCCAGGCAGGGGCAGCTGGGGGCCAAGTTCCCGCCGGGCGTCTAGGGCCGCGTGGCACCAGAGGGCTCAGGTGTGCGTGCACCCTGGGGCTTTGCGACCCTGCGGCCCGCCTGGCTCCAGACAGGCGGGGAAACCGAGGCCCAGGACCGGGTCCGCGGGGCGCGTCCTCCCCCTCCCGACCCGGGCCTCACCGGCAGGACCGCGTATGTCTTCAACGCCTGGTTCAGGCTACGCAACAGCGCCCACTTGCCCGGCTGCTTGGCGCGCGCCTCGGCAGGGTCGCCGGGGTCAGCGGCGTCCTCGGGGCTGGCGGGGTCTGCGGGATGGGCAGGGGGCTCCATGGCGCGGAGGGCCTAGCGGCGGCTACGGTGGCAACACGTCTCGAGCTCCCTGATTCACCTAATCCCGTGCGCGCCGCCCGCCAGGGAACACTAAACCCGGCCATCTGCCGCGGGCCCATGGCAACGGCGGCTTAGGTGACGCCCGCTGGCGGGAACGAGGAGGGGGCGCCCGCGCCGCCCCAGCCCCCTCCCATCCTGGCGCGACCCCAACACCCAACATCGTCGGGGATTCCGGGCCCGCCTCACCAGGACCTCTGCGAACGGCACCCAGGAAACGAGATGCGGGGCCTCGGCAAAAACGAGGCACCTGGAACCTCACCTTGACCGCAGTTTTGGAGAAAATCAGTATGTTTTCTGCGGAAAGAAACGTGGGGATGTTATGGAGTGGAACACAATAAACTTCGTAAATTTTTTAAGACTAAAGGGAAGGTGCGTCAAAGATCTTTCTGGCCCACTGGCTGCCTCTGGGGAATGAGGGCAGATAAAAGCCTTGAGGTTGGGAGGGGACTTTATGGGGAAAGCCCCGGAAGAGTCTTTTCTGGTCCTCACCCAGCCTCTGAGGCCAGCCAGCTGGTGATCTCCAGGTCAAAGAGGAGGCACTGAGGCCTAAAGGAGGGGCGTCCCCTTGTTCCCCAGGACAGCAAGTCACCCCTAATGGCTCAGAGCTCACCCCACAGTGGGCGCCAAGCTGGGCTCCTGTGTCCTGGCAGCCACACAGGACTGGGTGCCAGCCTGGGTCCATGCTGGGCTGCAAGCCACAGTGGCCACTGTCCCATCCAGAAGGCGTGGAATGCCCAGGCCCTGTGACTCTCCTCCTACACCTGCCTCCTTCTCTCTCCCTACTTATCTTTATCCTCTCCCCTCTTTTCTCCTATTCTCTCTTCAAGGTCTCATTTTTGGCCCTCATCGTTGCCTGAAATCCTGGAAGACCCAACTTTCTGTTCTAGAGGAGCAAGCCACAGCGGGGAGTAGAGGGAATGACAAGGAAGGAGACAGTGATGTCTCACACAGAACTCGGAGCTGCCCCTCTGGACCTGGGCTTCCTTCTACACGCCCCCCTCTTTTCCAGCCTCGAGGACCCAGCGCTCTGCCACCCAGCACACAGATGACTGTCGGCAATGATTCCCACCCATTTCCTGTGCCCTCTCAGGGGCCCTGCTCTCAGAAGGGGTCCTTTCCAGAGTTAAGCCCAGAACAAGCACACCTACCCCTGCCCACCCTCCTAGGAGAGTCCGTGGGGACAGGAACCAGACCCTCAGACCCAGGGAGGTGCTAGAGTTGGGCTTCCAGGCATCCTTCCATCTGTCTATTTAAAAAACCTTCACAGGGACTCCCCTGGTGGTCCAGTAGTTAAGACTCCGCCTTCCAATGCAGGGGACATGGGTTCGATCCCTGGTCAGATCCCACGAACTAAGATCCCACGTGCTGCAGGGCAACTAAGCCAGCACACCGCAACTACTGAGCCCAAGAGCCACAACTAGAGAGCCCGTATGCCACAACTACAGAGCCCACACGCCACAACTAGAGAGAAGCCCACGCACCGCAACGAGAGATCCTGCATGTTGCAACTAAGACCCAACACAGCCAAAAATAAATAAATATTTTTAAAATTAAAAAAAAACAAAAACCTTCACAGGCTCAGGCTAAAGCTTAGGGGACACCGTCCTCAGAGCTTCCAGCCTGGGGGTGGACAAACCCAGACACAGATAAGGATGGTACCACCAGATAAGGGACAGATTAACCCTGGAGAGACAGGATAGAATGGCTCCTATGAGATTGGACTCTGGACCAACCGGTTCAATGATGACAAGGCCATTCACATGCTGTGTGATCTTGGGCAAGTTCCTCAACCCCCATGTGCTTTTGTTTTCTCATTTGTCGGATAACAGGATAACAGTACCTCATTAGGTGCTTGTGAGGGTTAAACAGGTCGTGTGTAACTCACTCAGATCGGTGCCTGTTAGAGCAAATGCCGTGTGAGTGTTAGTTATTATTAACTGAGCAAGTCATGTTGTTGTGGTGTTGTGATTATGTAGGCAGATATGAGGGAGAAGGGTGTTCCAGAAAAGAAAACAGCAAAGCACAGAGAAGCAGAGGTAAGGAGGAAGAGATGGTGAAACAAGTCTGGTGGATGGAGAGAGGCCCCATGAGAGAGACCTAGTAAAGTACTGAGAGACTGGCCCTCCCTGACCCAGACCCACTACTCAACACCCTGCACCCAGGCCACCCCTGAGATGAAGCCTCGGAGTAGGTCCCTTCCCTGCAGGTGGCTGCACACCAGGTCTGGGAGGCAGGTCTAATGCCCCTGGGACCCACTCTGGCATCACACCAGACTCTCTCCCAGAGCCAGGGCTCACTGCTCCCCCAGCCTCGTCTCCTGCTGCCTGGCCACACAGGACAGGGCCTCCTACCTTTGCTTATGCTGAGTCCTCTGCTAGGAATGCTCCACCTCCACCATACTCTTCCCTGCCCCCACTTAGCCACCAAGGCTCCACTTAGCTATGTGCTCCCTGGTCCCCACACCTCACTACCTTCTTTTCTCCTCCCTTCATGCCTCACACCCATAGTGCTGCTGTCACCTCCACCATACCACCATCTGGTCCAATTCTGGCCACCCATATTACATATGGGGAGACTGGGGTTCAGAAGGGGCAAAAGGACCTATCCAAGTATACGTAGCAAGCTGGAACAGAAAAGCTTTCAGGAAATAACTGTGCCAGTTGTCATCAGCAAGTGATATCAGCAAAGAGTAGAGAAGTCTGCCAAGAACTCTACAGAAACACAAAAAAACATAGCAAAAATTGTCAGAGTCAACTTTACTGGAACTCTAGAAAATATGCAAAGGTTTACAGTAACCATTTGAACATTTAAGGAAGAGGAAGATGACTGAAACCCCACAGGAGAGCTTTGTGGTACTTTAACCCACCCATCCTCCCTCACTCCCCACCTTGAGGATGGCAGCCTGTATCCCTGGTGTGGGTTTTTGGGGTCAGAGGGAGCAGAACAGACCTTGTTATCAAAGAATTTTGATTGTTTTAACCTGTCTGGGGGACCCCTGAGGGAATAATGCTAAAGGTTTGTCTTTATTCCCTAACTAGGGACCCCAGGGTAGAGAAGTAGCTATGGAGGGCATTGGTCAAAAACATCCAAAGGCAAATGAACTACCACCTGGGGAAAAAAATAACCAGTTGGAGCAAACAATAGACACTCCAAAAAGCCTGGAAGAAAGGCAGGGGAATGAGATGCGTCAGGGAAAAAGGGCTTTGTAAAAGCTTCAGCATATACTGGGGAATCTAGAAGACCACGTACACACCCAGGGTTGGACAAGTGTTCAGAAAAAGCATGAGAAACCCTAAGCTCTCACCTCTGACTGACCTCAAGCTCCATGCAGACAGGGAGTGAAGGCTAAGTCAGAGTTGTAAATGTCCTGACTGAGCACTGAAGTCATGCGCCAACATACACACAGCCCAACTGCAAAGTCTGAGATTTTTTTAATTTGTTTTGTTGTTTTTTCCAGGGGTTTTAGAGACTTCAGTGACCACACATAACAAAGAATCTAGTCTTCACACACACACACACACAAAATAGTTTAGAAAAGTCACTCAACAAAATTACAATTCACAATAAGCAGTAACAACAAACCCTGGGGAGGGGGAGAATCTGACTTCTGGAGTTATCACATTATAGTAATCAAAATGTCCAGTTTTCAACAACAATAACAAAAAAAAAAAACCATGAGACCTGCAAAGAAAGAAGAAAACATGGCCCATTCATAGGAAAAAAAGAAATTAATAGAATCTTTCCCTGAGGAAGCCGAGACACTGGACTTAATAGACAAAAACTTTAATCAACTGTTTTAAATATGCTCAGAGAACTGGAGGAAACCAGAACAACATCTCACCAAGTACAGGCTATCAATAAGGAGACAGGAATTATAAAAAGGGACCAAATAGAAATTCTGGAGTTGAAAAGTACAATAACTGATATGAAAATTTCACTAGAGGGGTCAACAGCAGATTTGAAAGGGCAGAAAGAAGAATCAGCAAACCAAAGATAGCTTAACTGAGATATCCAGGCTAGGGAGCAGAAACAAAAAAGGATTAAGAAAAATGAGCTGAGACTAAGAAACCTACAGGACACCATCCAATGGACCAATATATGCACAATGGGAATCCCTGAGGGAGAGGAGAGAGAGAGGTAGAAAGAATATTCGAAGAAATAATGACCCCAAATTCCCCAAACTTGATGAAAGATATGAATCTACACATCTAAAATGCTCAAGAAATTCCAGGTAGGATAAACTCAAAAAGATCCTCACTGAGACACATTATAATCAAACTATCAAAAGACAGACAAAAAGAGAATCTTAAAAACAGTGAGAGAGAAGTGACTCATCATATATGAAGGATCTTCGATATGATTAATTGCTGATTTCTCATCAGAAACCATGGAGACCAGAAGGCAGTAGGATAATATATTTAAAATGCAGGAAGGAAAAAAACACATTTCCAACAAGAATTCTGTATGTGGCAAGAATATTCTTCAACAGTGAAAGAGAAACTAAGACATTCCCAGATAAACAAAAACTGAGGGAGTTGGTAGCTAATAGACCTGCTCTACAAGAAATGCCAAAAATATTCCTTCAGGCTAAAATTAAATGGCACTAGACAGTAACTCATGCCATACAAAGAAATAAAGAACCCAGTAAGGTAACTACAAAGGTAAATATAAGAGCCAACCTTATTGTTATTTTTGGTTTGTCACTTCTTTTTTTTCCTATGTGATTTAAAAGACAAATGCATAAAATAACAATTATAAATCTAAGTTAATGGACACACAGTGTATAAAGATGTAATTTCTGACAATAATACTGTAAAGAGAGAGTGATGGAACTGTATAGGAGCAGAGTTTTCATGTACTATTGAAGGTAAGTTGGTGTTAACCCTCACTAGATTGTTATAAATGTAAGGTGTTAATTGTAAACCCCAGAGTAACTACTAGGGAAAAAAAAAAAAATATATATATATATATAGAGAGAGAGAGAGAGAGAGAGAGAGAGAGAAAGAGAGAGAAATGAATGAGAAGGGAACCAAAACAGTAGAGTGGGGAAAAAATCAAACACAAAAGAAGGCATCATAGAGTAGGATCTAAAAAAAAAAAAGATACAAATGAACTTAAATACAAAACAGAAATAGACCCACAGACATAGAAAACAAACTAACTACGGTAACCAAAGGGGAAAGGGGGGGAGGGATAAATTAGGAGTTTGGGATTAACAGATACCCATTACTATTTATAAAATAGATAACCAACAAGTACCTACTGTATAACCCAGGGGACTATACTCAATATTTTGTAATAACCTATAAGGGAAAAGGATCTGAAAAAAAATATATATTTATGTATATAACTGAATCACTTTGCTGTACACCTGAAACTAACACAACATTGTAAATCAACTATACTTCAATTAAAAAAAAGATGTCATTATAGAGGAATTGACAGGGGAAAGATATGACATATAAAAAAACAGCAAAATGGCAGAAGTAAGTCTTTAAATGGAAATGAATTTAACTCTCCAATTAAAAGGTAGAGGTCGGCAGAAAAGGTTTAAAAAAAATAACACATGATCCAACTATATGCTCTGTACAAGAGACTCACTTTAGATCCAAAGACACAAATAGGTTGAAAGTGAAAGGATAGAAAAATATACTCCTTGAAAACAGTAACCAAAAAAGAGCTGAGGTGGCTGTACTAATATCAAACAAAATGGACTTTAAATCAGGAATTGTTACAACAGACAAAGAAGAACGTTATATTTTAATAAAAGACTTAATCCAACTGTTATCAACAGTCCACAGATTTATCTTCAAACTTCACTCTGATCCAGGAATCTGGGCAGAGTACATCTAGTCCCTCCCTACACTGGCCTCACCACAGAGCCAGAAATCACATCTTACGGAAGCACAGCAGACTTCCCTGAGGTCCTAAAGAAGCGGGTCACATGTACCACAGATCTCTGGGTTCTCACAAGCACCAGCTAGCCTTGCAACGTGGGGCAAGTCCCTCCTCCTGAGACCACAGCCCCCCATCTGTATGTGAGGGGCTACCACGACAGCCTCAGAGCCTTCCCTGACATCACCACCCCACCCTGCCGTACCGCAGGCGGGGCAGAAGCCTCCCCCAGCCCCAGACTCCCTCCCACCCTACTCCACCCCCAGGACTCCTGCTATCACAGTTCTGCTCATGGGCACCCTTGCTGTGTTTCGGAGCTGCCTCCCCCTTTGGTCTGGAAACTCCTCCAGGACAGGGAGCAGTCAATTTATCTCTGTATCCTTTGTGCCCTGCCTGGTACAGAGAAGGGGCTGAGTGCCACTTTGCTGGGTGGGTGAGTGAGTACTTGGCTGGAGGAGGTGGCTTCCGGCACACTAGGAACCTCCAGACACTCCCACCTACTCCCAAAGCCATCAACATGATGGGTCTGCCCAGCCTACCGCAGGGTGCCTGGGAAAGAGCTCATGCTCTGCGAATGCCACCCAGCAGGGGAAGTCTGACCTCCTCCCCTGAGCCCTGTGCCGGCTCCTTGTGCCACAGCCCTGTGCCTGCTCCTTGTGCCACAGCCCTGTGCCCTACACAGCAGCCTCTTCCCAAGGTCTCTTCTCCCTGCATGCTGCCCCCCTCACCAGCATGGCTCCCTATCCTGTCTGGACCTGCCCCAGCTCATGTCTAAATTACCCTATCTGGGACATATATACGTTGCCAAATGTAAAATAGATAGCTAGTGGCAAGCAGCCACATTGCACAGGGAGATCAGCTCAGTGCTTTGTGACCACCTAGAGGGGTGGGACAGGGAGGGTGGGAGGGAGACGAAAGAGGGAGGAGATATGGGGATATATGTATAGCTGATTCACTTTGTTATACAGCAGAAGCTAACACACCATCGTAAAGCAATTATACCCCGATAAAGATGTTAAATAAATAAATAAATAAAAGCATAGCTGAAATTTAAAAAAATTAAAAATAAAAATAAATTACCCTATCTGGGCTTCAGTTTCTTCACCGGCAATATTGGCACAAAGATCCCTACCCTACAGCCTTATGGCAATAAAATGAGATCATGTATAGAGAGTACCCGGCATATAGTAGGACCAATGTGAATGCTACTTTTGAAGAATTAGAACCCTCAACAAATGAATAACATTTTTTCATAATGAAGAGATTTGGATTCTGAGCACAACTATATGAAAGTGTTTTCTGTGCCTGGTGCTCTGTGGGGCTCAGAAAGGCTGGCATGATGGATGAATGGAAGGAATGAGGGAGGGATGGGTGAGTATCTGTCACTGATATGTCCCACACTGGGCCACTCTCCACACGGGGCAAGAAACATCATATTCTCTGAGGTCTCCTCATATAATTTATCCCAAATAAATATTTATGCCAAGTAAAGTAAAAGAGAGAAAAGAATGGGAAATTCTCATACACAGGAACACTACTGATATGATTTTAGTAGTGGTCGCCACGGCCGTTAAACTCTTTTGAGCTGTGTCCAGCATTGGGCTGAGCGTTGTACATGTGTTACGATATTTTGTTCTCCAACATCCCTTTGAGGTAGGTATCATGCTCGCTCCAGCCCCTCGGACAAAATGAGGGTGAAATCACAATCGTTCATTCGTTCGGCACAGAGCTCCATCTCTGCGCGTGCTGGCGCTGGAGCTGAGCAGGCCGTGGGGAGCAGGCTGAAGGCCTGCCCCCGTTTCTGGGCTCACCAGGACGCCCCAGGAAGGCAGGGGAAGAAGGTGGCGTGCGGTCAGACTCTAGTGCGCGCAGAGGAGGGAAGGGTCCCAAAGGGAGTCATGGCCACAGCGAGGACTTAGAAGTCAGCCAGAAGAGGGACCAAGTGCTCGGGCTGACCGACCGTCTTTCAGGACAGGGAAGGCGTGGCGGGAGGAGGCGGACCTGGTAGGCAGGTGAAAGACAAGCGCTCTGACTGAACCCCTCGTGGCATTTCATCTTCACAGCAACCATCCTGGGAAAGGAGGGTTTTTATCCTCGTTTTACAGATGAGGAAACTGAGGCTCAGGAAGGCTGAAGGACGTGCGTGCCCCAGGTCCACACACTTATCAACAGCAAAGCCCACGATGAGCCCAGGGCTGCGGGCTCTGCCTGTGGAGCTGCGTGGCTGGCTGGCTCCCCAGAGCTGGGACTGCATTCAGGACCAAAGAAGTAACAGAAATGTGCTTTCTGTGTGAGGGGTGGGCAGAGCCAGGTCCACCTGCAGATACCTGCTCCCAGCAGAGGCTGCCAGACGAGATGGGCCAGCGTTCAGGGGGGCTGGTTGGAGGAGGGTGGACAGCAGGTCAGAGGCCTCCCGAGGGAAAGCGGCTGTGGGAGCTATGAGTGGCCCAGGCCCTCCCTCTGGGGTCTGCAAATGTCCCCATCCACCCAGCCCCGCCTGCAGCCCAGGCCCTGGCACCCAGCAAACACTCAGTGACAGTGACTTTTCCTTCTGTTTTTGGTCTTGGCCATCTCTGATGGGCCTTTGAAGAGACTCTCAGGCCGAGGGGCTCTAGAGGGTGGCTCCTCCAGCCCCAGGACAGAAGACTGTCTATCCTGATCCTGCCCTGACGCCTGCCTTCTCACATACACACATATACGTAACTCACACTCAAACACGCAGCTGCAGGGCACGGCTGCCCATTGGTCCCACATGGTCCTGGAGGACATGAAGCCACTGGCCAAGCCTCCACAGCACACACCCCTACCAGCCCAAGGGCCCGGTGCCAGGCCAACCTGGCTCAGGGCCCACATTCCTGAATCTGGAGACCAGGAGCTCATTAGAGCTTCAGGCTGATCACGGGGAAGGGCTGAGGGTCAGGGGCCACTGTGGCCCTGGGAAGGAAGGGGGGCTGGAGGACTCAGCCGGGGGCAGCACCTCTGCTTCTTCCCCATATTACCCTCGGAGCCTGTAGCTCTGGCTACGTCATCCCCCATTCACTTCTCCCCAGTCAGGCTCAAGGCCCTTCCTGGTCTGGCTTCAATAGACTTGCCAACTTCGTCTTCCCTTTCTCCAAGGGCTTCTCTACATCTGGGCCTTTGCACATGCTGTTCCACTGCCTGGACTACCTGGGGATTCAGAGATGTGTATAAATAAGTAATTTCTGACCAGTGGGGTGAGTGCAATGAGAAAGGGAGGCCCCAACAGACACATCACAGGGAGAATGGGCCCTGAGAGAGTTAGGGAAAGTATCATACCTGGGTTTTGAAGCATAGATAGGAGTTTTCTAGAAGAAAGGATTAGGGAGGGGATTCTACAGCTAAGAACATGGATAAGAGAATATGGGATAGGGAAGGATGAGCCACCCAACAGGGTTATTCCTGATAGAAGGATGAAGGAGCCCTCACCTTCTGAAGAATCACCATTGTCCTTGGTCAAATGCTCCTACTGCCCGCCTGGCCAGACACAGTTCTGCAGGAAGAGAGACCATGTCAAGCCTCTGAGCCAGCCAGCCCTGGAAGCACTGAGCCTGGCTGGGTCACCCGGGCTCTTCCCAAAGCCCCAGCCCCTCCTCCCTGAGGAACCCTCCCTGGCTACTCTCCCTCTGGCCACAGCCCAGCCTGTGTGACCTGAGCCTCTGCCACCATCACCAGTTCCACTGCCCAGAGCAGCTGAGCTCCCTTTTTACTACTGTTATTCAGAGATTCCCAAAGGGCTCCTAAGAAGTAGAAAGTCCAGCCCCCTCCCCTGGACATATGGGCAAAGGGGCCAGAGAGGGACCAAGACTCGCCAAAGGTCACACAGCAGGACAGGACAAATTCAGGATTAGGACTTGGTCTCTGGCCACCCAGCTCAGAGCTGCCCCAGGAGTACAGGTGACAGGGACAGCCTGGCCCAAGAGGAGGGTCAGGCTGTACATGACCTGCTCATGACACGACGTGCCTAAAACCCTTCCAGAGCACCCCCGGCCTTCAGGATGGGGGCTCTAATCCCTCCCTCATCTAGCGTTTAAGGCCCAGCACGATGCGTCTCAGTCTTGCCTCTCTCTGCTTTCTTCCTTCCTCACCCCTGCCCTTGGGCCATTCTCAGCACTCACTCTTCCTGAAATATGCTGGCCCTTTTTATACCTCTTAGACTTTGTATACACTGGACCCTCTGCCTGGAATTCTGACTAATAAATTCCCACCTATGCTTCACGGCTCAGTTTAGATGGTACCTCCTCCAGGAAGCCTTCCCTGACTGTCCCCAGGCTGCCAAGAGCCCCAATATTTCCCTCTATCTAGCCCTGACTATATGCGTTTGTTGTCTGGTCAGGGTCTGTCCCCACCTCTGCTCCCAAAGTAAGGGAGTTGATACAGGGTAGGGTGTGGGGCTCAGCCATCACCTCACACAGCACAGGGACAGCTCAGGAAGGACTCGTGGGACTGAGTGTGGTGATCAAAAGCAGCCCCAGCCCATTGGCCCCAGCATGAGGCCCCTCTGGCCCCCTACCTGCCTCCCAGGATGAGCATCAATTTTTCACAAGGTGCATTCAGAGGCGCTGGGGCATTTGATCCTCTGCCCATGACACTACCTGACACCCGAGCCCTGACCCCTGCCCTGGGGCTCCGGGATACAGCAGGCACACCGTCCTTCTGGAGAACTGCACCTGGCCTGGGTGTCTGGCTGAGAAGGGAATTCAACAAAGGCCAGCAGGCAGCTGCCGTGGGGAGCTACGTCCGTGAAGAGGATGCCCAGCTGTGGTGCTGGCACCCTGCACCAGTGTGAGCCCCGAGAGCCAGGGGCAGAACCTGGGCCTTCAGGGCCTTGGCGGGTGGAAAGGGGTTGAAAGGGCATAGAATTTAAGGGCCACGTGTAAGGAAAATGCTACAAAATAGACATTTTTTTTCTTCAAAATAATAACTAATCCCTGTTCAAGTTAATTGCTTTTTAAATTGACAACAGAGAACACAGAACTGTATTTACATTTCTGTACCCATGCTCAGTTTTACCTTGTCCTCCCAACAACCATGGCTGATGGGGCTTCATCTCCCATTTCACAGATGGGAAATTTGAGGCACAGAGGAAGGAAGCGACTTATCCAAGGAGAGAGGTAAAGAAAGAGATAGTGGCTGAGAGAGGCCTAAGGAGACAAAGAGTCAGGGACAGAGGACTCTGTCTGCCACCCCCAGCATGTCTGCCCCCCGTCCCAGCTCTGGTCAGAGATGGCAGGGGGCCCAGACCAGGAGCAATTGGCTGTGGGGACAGTGGCTCCAGGGTGGCCTGAGCCCATGACTCCCCCAGAGTCCAGCAAACCCTTCTCCCAGGGCTCAGGACAGCGGGCAGCCCAACCTTACCTGGGTCCCTGCTGCCCACCGGCCTGGCTGCCCCTGCCACCTGCACAGAGGGCTCGGGAAGCTGGGGTGGCAGGTGTGGGAAAATCTGCAGACACAAGCCCCCTCTTCCTCTGTCTTGCTCCGTGACTTGCTCTGGGGGTCTCTCTGGGTCTTGCGGTCTTTCACTGTGTGACTCTCTCTCTCGGTCTCTCCCTTTCCTTCCTGCCCAGGGCAGCTCTCCGGCCGGCACTGCTGCCCTCTCCTCCCCACTCCAGAGCCTTCCCCCGGGAGGCGGAGTTGGAGGGCCCTCCGAGGTCTGGGTGTCGTGACATCAGCATGGGAGGCGGGCTGTGCTGCCCAGGGCCCTGGCGGAGCCCTGGCCGCCCAGCGGGGAGGCCGGGGCACTGGGGTCTTTCTCGGCTGTGCTGCCGACCAGCGTGGGAGCAGGCCCGGAGCCACTCATCCCAGCCTCAGCTGCCTCCTGTCATTTGCAGTAATGCCCACCACCTGCTCTCAGCACCTGGGCAGGAAACCTTGTTCTGATCCCGACTTGGTCACTGATTTGCTGAGTCTTGGCCCCTGCCTGCTGTCTGCCAAGACTGTTTCCTTCTCCACAAAATGGCTGTTAGCGACTCAGAGCAAAGGACCAGGCGAGGCAGGGCAGGAGGTAGCAAGCCATGCCCCCTGGCCCTTTCTGCCGCCCTGCCGCGCCCCCCACACACAGACACTGCCCTTGCCCCAGGCCACTTCCCGAGGGCTCGCCGCAGATGCGTCCCCCTGAAGTTCATCACTTCACCACTGCCCCACAGCTTGTTCTGGGGGCTGGGGCGCGGGATGCCTGCTGTCTCTAATCATCTAGGAAACCTTCTCAAAGCAGCTGACTGGGAGCAACGCTGCATGTACCAGGGACTCGTGCAAACTGAGGTGGAAAATGCGATTTTACAGTAGGGGAGGAGGGTAAACGAGGAAGAGAGTGAACAAAATGTTCGTTATTAGCATCAGCGAAAACAGTGACACCGAGGACTCCCTGTTGAGACCTGGCCCTTGCACGTCGTGGCCCTTCGCCTGCAGCGACCCTGGCAGCAGCCCCAGCCAAGCAGGCCTCTCCGGGACAGGTTTGGCCAGGGCGGAGGGAGGTACTCTTTTGGAGTCTCTGTAACTGGGTTGTGCCTGCAGGGAAGGGGCCACCTGGCTGCCACCCAAAGGATGGGGTGGGGGACCCAGGGAGGGACCAATGGCCCAACTGCGCCACCTCCCGGGCACAGCTGCCCGACAGCGCCCCCTGGAGAGCAAGGCTGAGCATCCGGCCTCTGCCTGGAGCAGCGGGTGGGAAGCGACAGCGCTGGGACCCAGGCTCTGCCAAGGCTGGGGCTCCCTCTGACCCGACGATCCTGACCCCTGAAGACCCCTGGATGCTGGAGTGTGCTTGGCTGGGTGCCCATGACCGGAGTTGCTCCTGAACAGTCCCCACTGCTGGACTCCCACCTGCCGTCCGCACTTGATACCTACCACCCCTCTAATCATCTCTTGAGGAGCCGGCCAGACTGGGTGGGCGAGTGGTATCAGCCTCACACAGATGGGAGAGCTGAGGCCCGAAGAGGAAATGGTGCCCCAGGCAGAACGCAGGTCTGAGCCGTGAAGGATGGGTGCGGAGTGGCGCGGGGGTATGTGGTCCCCTCCAGATGCTGCACAGCTACAGCTACTCAGCACCCACCAGTGGCCAGGCACTATGCTAAGGTGGGCACATCATTCAGCACAGCCTTCTCTCACAGTCTTATGAGGAAATCTTGGTCTTAGTTCATTTATTTTTCCCTTACTCCCCACTCCCAACCCAGCCACCAAGTTCTGTCCACTCTACCTCTGAAATCTCTCTGGTTTCTCCTCCCCGCCACCCCCAGCTTTCTGGCTCGAGCTGCCATCATCTCCCCCTCAACAGCCTCCACTCTGATCCCCTACATCCACCTGTACCCCCATAAGCCCATCTCCTTTTTGGCTGCCCTTCATGCAGCTGCCCCCCTCTATTCCACAACTGTCTCAGGGCGAGGCCTTCCTGCCCCCAGCAGGCTCAGGGAACACCCAGTAGCTCCCACATTGCCTCGCCACTGGTTCTCTGCATGTCTTCCCCACCAGTTTGTACACTGCCCCGGAGCAGGCACTGTGGCTGCTCCCCCCGCCCCCGTGCCTGGGACGGGACTTGGGAAAAGGCCAGGTGAAGGGACAGCCGAATGATGCCAGCACGGTCCCACCAGGCAGGCATCGGGGTCCAGCCTCAGCTGTAACTCCTTCATGTGGCTCTCTAACCAGACAGTCACCCAGGCCTGGGAAACATTCCCTTCATTGTCCCATATCCCCAGAGGGACAGACAGACACAGGAAGGCCTTTCTGGAATTGTGGTAGCATTTATTCTGAGAACAGAACAGGTCTCCACTCCCCTGACCCTGAGGGGAACGCAGCCCAGCTCGGGGTGCTGTGCAGCAGGGGCCCCACCCATCTGCAAATGGGGACTTGAGGCCCCTGTGGGCTGCAGGGTGCACCAGGCAAACAGAGCAGCTGCTCTCCCCACTCACCCTCCAGTCCCGGCCTGAAAGAGCTCCATCCTCACCTGCCCAGTCCCCAGGGCCTCCGGGGGACCAGGATCCCCACACAGCCAGGAGCCAACCAAGAGGGGCAGGGAGCAAAGGCAGGGCTGCCGAACCAGTTCTCTCTGAGAAGGGAGTCGAGGGACACAATGCCCAGCCCCCAGGCTAAAGCCCACACAGGTCTGCCAGCTGGTCCTGGTTTGCCCCCGTAGCCCAGGTGGACACGGCTGAGCAAAGACCCGTGTGTCGGCCCCAGAGGCCCCAAGCTGGCTTATCCGGCCCTCGACGCTCCACCCAACTCAGGAGTCTTCCTTTCAAACAGACACTGAGAAGTGGTGATTACATGACTGTGTATAGTGTGTACGGATACAAAGATACATAGAGAAAGGGTATTGTTTTGCCCTTATACAGCACTTGCTAGTAAGAGTGCTGACAAACGATAATCACTGGCCCCACTTTGCAGAGGGGGAAATCGAGGCACAGGAGGTTTAAGCAACTTGCTCCTGGTCACACGCAAAGTCCTCACCCTAGGTTCGGGTTCTTGAGAAGTCCCAGCTTTTCGAGAAGGAATCCTTTTGTTCTCCTTGTCATTCAGTTCCTGGCCCCTCCCGTGACCCAGGGCCAGGACACAGGAGCAGAGCCAGCCAGAGCGAGGGGTCAAGAATCCAGCATATCCAGCCAGGTCACTGCACCCAAGAGCCAGATCTTGAGCTGAAAAGTCAGGTTCCCCAAAGGAATTCCCAGCAAGGCCACAGGAATTCCTGATCTTGAACCAACTGGACTTTTTCACTGACATCACCTGGTCTGGAGCCTGAGAAGGGCACAGGGAGATCCAAAGATGGTCACAGCGCCAACACTCTCCAAGAACACAGTAGGTGCTGGCTTGTAAAACATCCAAGTACAAACCCCCATCTTCTTCATCCACCTCCAGACCTCCTCTGAGAAGGTATGACCTCGCCACGTCCCTCCCCAAGCAGATCAAAATAAAATCAGAGGATCACAGGAACTGGAGCTTAAGAAGAAAAAAGGGTTCTGGCTTTCAGTTTTCCTTTAAAAACCCCTGGTTAAAATTGAGAGTTAAAACGGAAAGAATATAAAACGTTGAGGCCTAGAAGGAGAGTTTTGGTCCAGGCAGCAAGAGGGTTATGGCTCCTCGGCTACGCTTTGAGGGGAATGTTGGTGGAAGGGCCTCTGGCCAGACAATGGATTTACCATCTCCTGTCAAGCCCAGTGCGCAAACTGATGGCAGCGAGCCTGAGATCACCACTCCAGAGTCCCTGCTCCCGGGAAAAGCCCAGGTCTTGCAGCAGACCCCTCAGGTCTCTCCCCGCCTGGCCCACTACATCAGACACACTCCTTCCCGCGTCAGGGCAGTGGAGGCAGGATGCCCTTCCTCTCCACCACCTCGCCAGGGACCCTAAACCAGAGGCTGGGAATGCAATCAGAACCTAGGAGAAGGTGGCTGCAGCTCCTCTGGGCGTCTGTATCTGAGAGGACCTGAGAGCAGAGGCGAGGCCCAGGACGGACGCCGGGTCTCCCAGAGCTGCGAGGAGAGGCCCGGCTCCACACGGGGTCTCATGGGCATCGTTTATTCATTTGGCAAATCTCCTTTGAATAAATACCTGATGGGCGGGTGAGTGGATGGGATTCGAGAATGGACAGATGTCACCTGGACATTTCCCAAATTCTAGCCTGGGCAGGAACCCAATAGCCAAGAGTCCTTTCAAGGTGGCTAGAAAACCAGATATAGGTGACAAAGAAAGCAAGTCTTGGACACTGGGGCAGGTCTGGGACACAAGGGGCAGGAGTGGGCCTTGGGGATGTGGTAGTTTGTGTGTAAACAAGTGACATCTTCTTGGCACTCTGCTGGCAGACAGCAGGGCCTTGGGAGAAGGTTTTCAACGGATAGAGTCCCTTAGCCATGGTGGCAGCTGGGGTAGGGAGGGCTATTTTAAATCTCAGGCAAGACGACTCCTCTATGAGAAGGGGATGCTTTGGGGTCCTCGGGACGCTGAGGCAAGTGTCCCTGAGAGGGACAGAGACCTCCCAAGGTCACACAGCACGTCAGTGGAAAAGCTGGGAAAAGGACGCCAGTGTCCCGGCTCCCAGGGCAGCCCCTGGCCTGGTTGGGGACATGCAGGTGGTGGTGAGAGCTGTGGGCGCAGGTAGATGGGCAGGTATCAGATGGCCGTGAGGGAGGCACTGCTAAGGATACGCACGGCAACGGCGCCCGGCAGGTCGCTGGGCTGCTGGCTGTTGCGGTCTTGGAGGTGGAGGGTGTGCAGGGCCTGGAGGTCGTCCGAGCTGGCCTTCAGGTGCACCTGGCCCAGGAACTCATCCTTCAGGACTCGGTAGTTCCAGATCTGGAAGGAGACAGAGGATGGCTGGGGACCATCTCCAAGACAAGGACTACGGGTCTGTGAGGGCTGCTGACAGCGGCGGCAGAGCCTTGACTCCCCTTCCTGTGATGCAAGCTGGGCTGAGGAAAAGGAGCCCTGCATCTGCCTCACCATGGACCTTGGGCAAGGCCATGCCCCTGCCAGAGCCTCAGGCTTCCTCCCATATGTCAAAGCTCCCTTCCATGTATACAGTTAAATCTGTCATTATTAGCTCTGCTGTTGACCTTGGGTGACCTTGGACAAGTGATACACCCCCTGCTCTGGTTTCCCCATCTTCAACATGAGGTTTGGATCAACGGCTTCTAAGGGTCCTTCCAGCCCAAACATCTATGGGTCTGTGATTTGATCCGGAAGGACTCAGTGTTAAAAAACTTGGAAACCCTACAGTAGCTCCCCGAGGATACCCAAGCGTTTGTTTACAGACGGTTTCTTACCGGGAGAGATGCTGGCCTGGACCCCAGGGACAGAGGGCTTCCTGCCAATGAGCTCAGAACTGTGGCCCCCTTGGCCTGAGAGGGGAAGGAAGCCCGTGCCCAGGACACTGGCTTTCTGATCCCCTGCTCTCAGGCAATAGTCACCCCCACCATCTGCCACCAGGGGAATTTAAGGAACAACTCCCAAGGCTTTGGGGCAAGGCTGGCAGAGATGCCCACTGTCCCTGGCCAGGAGTCGGACCCTGCTGTGTCCCACAATCCCTACAGCTAATCCAACTCATCCCACCCCACAGAGGGGGCTCTGGGGCACCGGGAGGGGTAGGTAAGAGAATTCCCTAGGCCACACCGTGTCGGGGACAGAGTGGGAACCAGAACCCAGTGTTCCTAGGTCCCCGTCAAAGGCCCTGCCACGTGGGGCCCAGCCACTCTGAGTGCGGAAGCATGAGGCGGGGGGCCCAGGAGGGACCACAGACAGGTGGGTCACCTGCACAGTGATGGGTTGGCTTGGCTTCTTGCGGTAGAAGATGCCTTTCACATCATACTCAGGCGTCGAGGTGCCTTTCTGCACGGCCGAGCGGACTTTGTCCCCCTCACTCTTGATGATCACATATGAGTTAGCCCCTAGAATGAGCGAGTGGGCAACGGGGTGAGGGTGAGGCTGGGACAGGTCCCGGATGAGACAGATGTCTGGAAGCAGAAGCCTAGGCTCATGTATTCAGGAGAAGGGAGACCAGAGCCTAGCCAGCTCCCTAACTTCCAGAGACAGGAGGGGGCACACTGGTAATCTCTGGTCTCCAGACCTTTACCCAAGCTGTTCCCCCTGCCCGGAGCACCTTTCTCCCCTACCTTCCTTCACCAGGCTTCATACCTTAATACCTCCTTAGCCTGGAGAAAGGCCCCCCACTCCAGGAAGCCTTCCCTGAGCCCTCCCTCCTAGCTACCTGTCCCTGTGTCTGACTGCCCACACTGGAAGCCGCCCAAGGGCAGGAGGCAGAGTGTGTTCTTCTCTATACGCCCAGCTTCATCCCAGGGCTGGGCCCAAAGTGGATGTCAGGATGGGTTTGCTCATTCAATGAGTGAGAGCAGGAGAGCTCTGGAGGCTGTGTCTGTGGCTTGGGAGGGGAGGAGGGCTGGGGGTTTTCTCCAGGCAAGCTCACCTGTTGGGGAGTCCTTGAGACCGGCGGCCCCCAGGACATGCACCTGGGTCACCTGTTGGGGGTAGCCGCACAGGGAGCTCCAGCAGGAGCGGGGAGGCTCATCCAGGCGTAGCTCCCTGATGCAGGGCAGAGAAGGGGCGGGAGGTGATGGAGAGGGTCCGGGAAGACGGAAGGTCAAGGGATTCAAGAAGAGTGGGGCAGGGGTCAAGAGCAGTGTTTAGTCCAGGCAATGCTTGTCTCGGGCAAACAAACCTCCATAAGCTTCCCGCTGCCCCATCCCTACCCAAGGGTGCCCCCTCCTCCCCCAAGGGAAAAGCAATGTACCGAGCATTACTGTGTGCCAAGCGCTCTGCTGGGATGTTACAGGTATTATCTCTAATCCTCACAAAGCCCTGGGAGATAAGTGACTGCCACTCTGCCCATTTTACGGATTAGGAAGCATCAGGATCGCCGGGGGAAGGGGCTTGCCCAACACAGCACAGACTGGCGGGACTGAGGTCCGCTAATTCCACAAGCTGCCCCCCCAGTCTGGGACGTGGGCAGGGAGCACCGACTCTGGGCTGCCTAGCAAGGTGGGAGGGCAGTGTGGGATGCACAGGTCTGCACTGCAGCAGGGATGGGGATGGTTTCAGGGTCCACCTAGCCGGACTCTGCCACTGGTGGCACGGACTTAGAAACCACCCCCAGCCAACATCAATCCCCAGTTCTGATCTGTAAAATGAAGGGGTCAGGCCTCCCACCCCAGGGTTCAGGAAGAGCAAATGAGATGAGTGAAAGCTTCTTTGTAAACTGTGAAGCACTCTGCACACGTGAGCAGCTGCTCCTTCGTGTGGCCAAGAGAGGCTGGGACAGGGGAGGAGAGGAAGGGAAAGAAAGGGGATGGATGCTAATGTCAGGCCAGGGAGGGTGGAGGCCCAGGCTCCATGTCTTAGGACGACACTGAAGATCTCTGGGCTGAAGATTGCGGGCCAGCCTGGTGTGGACCTGGGCCCTGCCAACCCAGGGCCCCAGCCAGTCCCCACGCACCGGCAGTTGGAGGGCACATCAGTGAAGATTCGGAGCAGGAACTCGCCAGTGTGTCCTGGCTCGAAGGTGGTGGGGATGATGACGTAGCGGCCCTCGGGCTGCTCCGTGCGCAGGAAGACACTGCGGGAGTTGATGTAGATGGAGCTGGTCGTCCTGTGCTGCAGGCTGTGCATGCGGTACTGGCGGTTCTCCTCCACCTGATGGGGGCGGAGACACTGGGTCACACAGAGCCCCTCACCCCACCCCGCACCGCACATCTCCCCCTCGTTGCCACAAGAGGCGTATCTACAGAGTCAGAAGTACATGAGCGTCTGTCTGCCTAGGGCTGGCGGGGAGGGAGGTGGATGCAACTGGGTGGTGGCGGCTAAAGCGTGCGGGGTTTCTTTTTGGGGTGATGGAAGTGGCCTAAAATTGACTGTGGTGATGGCCGCACAACTCATACACTTTAAGTGAGCGAGTCATATGGTATGTGAATTAGATCTCATAAAGCTACTGAGAGGGGTGGCAACGGGAATCCCCCTGGTGACAATGTCTGCGGGGTTTCTGACATCACAACAGAATCAAGTACCACTATCTGTGCAGGACACAGCATGTGTCCATGAAATGACATCACCAGCTGCCGGGACATGCCGGACAACTCCTGGAAGAAGTGCCATGATAAGCTATAGTCACGTCAGCGAAGGTCATGTCACGTCAGAGTCACAACATCAGCACGCAGTGAATGTTCCAACATGCTGACGTGAACAAACGGTTACAATACGACCCAGCACATCAAATGCCAGGGCCTCGGCTCAAGCCGTGGGCCCAGCACATGCACCTGGCTTCATTAGGTTCTTGGTGTCTGGCAGGCCCACGGTGCCCCGCTACGCTGCGTGTCATCACACACGGGACGTCACAACATGTGGAAGGCCTTGGGGCCCAGGCCAGGGGAGCGGCCAGTGGGAAGCCCTCCTGGCTCTGCCCAGGATGCTTCTCCCCAGTGCCCAGCAAGGCTTCCAACTCATTGGGGCCAGAGCCCTGAGGGAGGAAGCCGTGGGGGGCCCCCCAGAGCCCAGGCCCGACCACCAGCAATCGTCCCCTTCCCCGTCCAAACAGCCTGTGGGTCTGGGCAAGAAGAAATCAGGCTGAGAGCTCCAGTGGGACCAATCCGAGGCAGGCTGGGCCTCTGTGGGGATCGAAACAGGACCTGTGTCACAGCACAACCATGGCATCAGCCAATGTGGCCAAGGTGACAGGGGTGGTGTCGGAGACCAAAGTGTTCTAGAGTGTTCTCCCCAAACTCTCCTTACCCAGAGCAGGGGTCCCAGCTGGCCTCACCTTGTAGATGTCAAAGCCAATGGCCAGATTTTCACCCTTGCCATCCCGGCGGGTGGACTGTTTGGGCCGTTGTTGGATGCAGATCAGCACTTCATCTTCTGGCTTTTTGACATCAAAGATGTACTGCGGGTGCAGCAGAGGAAGAGGGGCACATGGTGAGACCACACCGAAAACGGGCTCGGTGGCTCCCGAAGCTCGGCCCAGAACTCGGCTGTGTGAACTTGGGCAAGTCACATCAGCTCTCCGAGCCTCAGTCCCTCATCTGTGAGATGGGCTGGCAACGTCCACCCTGCATGCGGGGTGGGAGGAATCGGGGAAACGATGGATGCTCAGCTCCGAGCCTGCATGCAGCTGGTGCTCAATGAAGGCACACTGGGCGTGAGGACCAGGCGGGTGCCAGGGTCATGACCGAGGAGGCCGCAGGGGAGGAGTCCCGTGGGGAGCCAGCCTGGCCAAGTCTCCCCAGAAGGAGCAGCACCATGTGTGGAAACAAGGGGTTTGAGGCCCCAGCTCAGCCTCTAAATAAAATGTCCCCGTAACTCTTATCAGGGCACTCATTAGTCCTCAGAGCCTGCAGGTCATATGGTGAGGTTGCGGGTGACACGACCTCCCAGACACGCCCATCCAACCCCGCTGTACAAACGGTGCACCGAACCCCACGGAGGTACAGGGATGTACCCGAGGTCGTGCAGGAGTCCGTGGCAGGACGGCGCCGAGGGCCCCACAGTTGCTCAAGGGGTGGGGGCGGTGGGGATCCCCAAGGAGGCCCACCTGCGGGTTCTGGAAGAAGGTGTCCTTGTGGTTGATGCAGCCCCCGCTGCGGTTGTGCAGCGGGTCCTCGTGCCGCGTCCAGGCGCCACACAGCCGGGCCTCCTCCCACGTCTTGTGGATGCTCAGGTAAGACGTGTTGATCAGACGGCACTTGATGATGTCCGTGAAGTATCGGCACACGTCCTCAAAGGTCATCCTGGGCGTGGCAAGGGGCTGAGCCAGCCGGTCTCCCCACCCCACCCCGCCCACCAGCCTGCCCACTCGCCCCACATGCTCTGCACCACGAGCCTACACAGCAAGTGTGGACGTGGCATCACACGGACCCTTCACATCTCTTTTGGCCTCAGTCTCCTGCTTTGTAATACGGGAATAAATCTAATGACAGCTGCCTACCTCACAGAGTTAGTGCAGGAATTAAGCAATGCAATAACAATAAAAGCATGTAATAGAACTTCCAGCAGACAGGAGTTGCCAAAGGCTAGCCGTTACAATTATTAATAGTATGAACAACTAACGTGTACAGCCCTCTACAGTTTCCATCCATTATCATCCACAGCTAGTGGTGGAAACCCCTTGGTAAGCGAGCTGCAGTGGCCAGGATACTGCCACACCTCCAGGAGCCTGGGCGGGGGGAAGGGAAGTGCCCACCCACCTTCAAGTGTGCACATATATGAGAATATGCACATATATGCATCAAGGGTGAACATATCTGAGAAAGGCCTTAGGAGGAAGCCCTTTCCTGATGAGGGTTTTCTACTGCTATGTTTTAATTCGACTGGCCCCTGAGCCAGACTGGGCAAAGTGGATCTCATCCACAGGAGCCCAGACCAAAAGGCCTGGGGGGCCTCCTGCAGCGGCTCCCCTGACACCTGCAGGAGGGGACCTCACTGGGGTGCCAGGATCACTGCCATGTGCCTCTGGATCTGCCTGGGGCCCTCACAACATCTCCCACACACAGGGTACCCTGTATCCCCCCAGGAAGTGGCTCAGTCCCCAAATCAAGTGTCCTGCTGAAGAAAGACACTGAACCTGGCAAGCAGGGCTAAATGCAGAATGAATGAATGCAGGAGTGAATGAATGCAGGAGTCACTATCACGCTCTTTAAGCAAGGCTGTTGCCATCCTCCAAGCTCACCTCCTCACCTCCCTGAACTCACTCTTCCCATCCCAAACCCAAGTGTGCTCTCTTGCCTCTGGGCTGGGTCTCTGTCCTCGCCCAAGGGCTCCTCTGCACCCTGAGTCTTAGCTCCTCCAAAGGGCCTCTCCTCTTCCTACCTGCTCTCGGCATCAGGCTGCCAGCATGCCCTCTGCCCTCTGGTCAATTCCCCACCTGCTGGTACCCTGGCCTACTTGCCGAGGGCTCAGCCTGGGTACCAGAGCAGCCCAGGGTCCCCTGACATGGGCAGTGGAGGCTATGGGGACGAAAGGGTCCATTCTGCCCAATTCACTTTACATAGGAGGAAACAGGCCCAAAAAGATGCAGTGACTTATCCGAGGCCACACGGCAAGTTGATGGTGGGGCATTTTTAGAGCCCTGGCTCCCGCCTCCCTGTCCAGCGCCTCCTGCCCGGCACACAGGAGGCTCCCCTCTCAGCCCTGGACATCCGCCCAGGGCAAGAGCACACTCACCAGAACTCGCCATCATCCTGCACAGTCACACCCAACTTCTCCCGCTCACTCTTGCTTACTTTCTGCCACTCCTCTGAGCTGGGATGTGAGCACAGGGGAGGGAAGAGAGAGGAGTATCAGAGGGATGCCCTCAGGGCCACTCTGGCAAGGGTCAGGAGGCATGAGGGACAGCTCAGCACTAGGCCTCCATCAGTGTGGGTGTAGTTGGGGGCACCCAGGGCCATGCCCAGGCCCCTCTCCAGGAAGTGCTGTCTGCCCACTCTCGTAGGCAACCGTGGGCTGCCACCATGCCGGGGATCCGGAGGTCTGGGAGCAAAGCTGCAGGCTTGGGGCAAGTGGGGGGACTGACCCTCAGTGAAGGGAGCTCCTTCACTGGGGGCCTAGGCTCTGCTCCTATCCTGGCCTCACCAGGGCCATTAGCCAAGCACAGGGCAGTCACCCCCATTCCCACCCTTGGTGGCCTCCCTCCCTGCTTTCCTCCCCACTCAAGCACCAAGACTGGTCTCTACATCCCCTATAGGAATCAGCTCATCCCCACCTCCAGACCTCTGCCCATGCTGAATCTACCCCCCCCACACACACACATGCCTGCTCCAAAGTAAGTCTTCTCCTAATGTCATCCTTCCCCCAAATCCTTTAAGGCCCAGCCCTGGTGCCACCTCCTCCAGGAAGTCCACCCTGTCCTTGCCCAAGCCCTCGTACCCCGGCCCACCCACCTGGGGTCTTCCCGGTGCCTGCCCCCTGTCCTTGCCCAAGCCCCGGGCCTCACGTGTCACTCCAGGGCCCGTTCCACTCCCGCTCGCCCCAGGGGTTGCGCAGGCGGATCATGTCCAGCTTCTCTGACTTGAAGAAGGCCAGCAGGCCACGGCCCAGGCGCACCTTCCGCACATCAGTGATGGCATACGCGTGGCCCTTCACGAGGCCACACGCCAGCCGGGCCTCCATGTCTGCCGCTGTCACTGCCTGTGGGACACAGCTGCTCAGAGGCAGGGCAGGGCAGGCTCCACCTGGAGCCAGAGGCCACACCACCCCCTACAGGACGGGGAGGGAATGGCAGCCCTGCACAAAGGGGAGACCTCATTCCTCCGAGGTTAGGGACTGACCTCCGAATTCACAGCCCCTTACAAAGCCGGGGAACAGCAGTGGGGGATAAAGGAAGGGACCTGCAGTGGGATAAGCCCAGGGCTGTGTTGGAGTCGACTAGCACTGGCTCAGTTTTGTAATCTGGTTGTTAAAACGTTAGCCTGAAATCAACCACGGTGGGAGTATTGACACCACAGAAGTCAGCAAACCAGGGCTTTTTAATTTTCCAGTCTTTTATCAACATACCACTGGGTCAGCCAAACCTGGGTTCAAATTCTGCCTTCACTGAGTCCCAACTTTCCCACCCAAAACGTGAGCAGTCAATGAAATAAGACGATCTTCTTGAAGAGCCCAGGCCTGTGCCAGCAGGCAGTAGGGGCTCCCTCGCCCTTCCCATCGCCTCGCAACTGTGATGCCTTAAACCTTGGCCAAAGGACCTATCACTCCGTTATGAAAGGGCTGGAAAAGGGGGACGCTAGTTGAACAGTGTGGGCAAGGCCTTTCATAGTGTAAAGGTTAGGGCAGGGGGCCTGAGGCTTGTGCTGTCCAGCACTGGGGAGGGGCTGCACCCTCTAACTGCTCCCCTCCCGCCATGAGGCTGAGGGTCTGGATTTGTGATCCAACCTGGGCAGGGGCTCTCCCTGAAAAGCCAGTCACCTCCCACCCCAATCAGGGTGAGTGAAGGGGAGGGGCCGCCTCCGGGGCTCGGTTCTGTGTTCTCACCTTGATGGAGGCACTGATGAGGCCCCCCCGGCTGTGCACTTTCAACACGCGCTCAAAGAGCTGGCTCCTCTTGGCCTCATCACTGGCAAAGTCACCCTCGGTCAAGTCGATGGGCTCGGAAACCCCACCTGTGAAGTCCACCAGCGCATCCGCTGTGTTGCCTCCATCCAGGGCCTGGTAACAGCCTGCCAGCCTGGAAGCAATGTGGAAAGAACTCCCAGCTCATGTTCCCCAGCCAGTCTAAATCCTTCACCTGATAGGGGAGATTTCTGAGATTCAGAGAGGTCAAGAGAACTGCTAAGGTCACACAGCAGGCCACACAACAGAGCCAACCCAGGTCTCCGGCTCCCAGGCCAACGTCTGTCCCACTGAACCACACCATTTTGTCACTCAAATTCCCCTTGGCCTTCATAGCCCCATCTTCAAAAATTAGCTGTCCAGAAATCCAGCAATTCTTTTCAGAAGTGTTAAAAGTTCATATGTCTTTTGACATAATTCTGGACGAGTAACATTATTTATAACAATGTAAAACTAGCAATCACCTAAATGTCTAACAACAGAGAACTCGTTTTAAAAGCTAATGTTGCATCTCAAGCAGCCATTGAAGAAAACACTGTAAAGGGATTCCTACTGCAGGGAAAATGCTAGTGCCTGCTTGTTACATATGAAAAGGCAATACAGCCAGACTCCAATTATGTCTAAAATGTATGCAATAATTCATTTCAAAAAGATTAAGCATCTACTATGTGCAATAGATCAGGTGCTAGGACACAGCTGTGGCTCCTTATTTAAATGTTAGGAAAAAGGTTGGGGTCTTAAAGGCAGAGTGTCAAATGTGAACATGAGAAGCAGAATGGGATATATGACAAAATACCATTTCCATAAATTGAAAATATGTGCCCACAAAACACCAGCACAGGTTTTGCAAGGTAACCTACAAACAAAAGAGCCATCAAAGATGTTAAAAGACCTGCCAGTGGTGGGGGAGGGTGCAGGGAGAGCAAAGGGAAGAAATGGAAGACATGGAGAGGGGGTGGGGCCTTGAGGGCACAATGTCCTGCTGTCCGGAACAGAGGAGCTGCCCCATTAACCCAGATGGCCCAAAACAGGGAAGGGGTGAACAGCAACCTGGGAGAATATGCAGGAGTATAGGAGAGTTTTATTATCCTCTGCATAGTTTCCTATATTTTCTGGATTTCCTATAACAGATATGCATTCTTTTTATAATTTTAAAAGTAAATAATTAAAAAAAAAAAAGCATAACTGGTGCAGCCCCTGTGTAAAACAGTTTGGTGGTTTCTCAAAAATGTAAACACAGAACTACCATACGACCCACCAATTCACTCCTAGGTATATATTCCAAAGAACTAAAAGGAGACATTCAAACAGATACCTGTACATCAATGTTCATAGCCACATTATTCATAACAGCAAGCAGGTGGAAACAGTTTACCCGAGTGTCCATCAACAGATGAATGGATAAACAAAATGTGGCACACACAAACAGTGGAATACCATTCAGCCATAAACAGGAACGGAATTTTGATACATGCTTCAACATGGAAGGACCTTGAAAACACTACGCTAATTGAAATAAGGCAGACACAGAAGGACAAATAGTCCACTTACATGAGTTACCTGGAATAGGAAAATTCATAGAGACAAAAAGCAGAATGGAGGTTCCCAGGGTTGGGAGAAGGGAGAAAGAGGGAGTTATTGTTTAGTGGGTAACAGAATTTATGTTGGGGATGATGAAAAGTATCATCATCTATACTGGATATAGACAGTGGTGATGGGTACAAAGCATTGTGAATGTAATTGATGCTACTGAATCGCACACTTACACATGGTCAAAATGATAAATATTATATTTTGGACAATTTTTTAAAATAATAAAAATTTTACTTAAAAGAAAAAATAGAGCTAGCCCACTGAGTCACTGAGTGGGTCTCCCAGAGTGGGAGGAGAGGAGCCTGCACCAAGGACGATGGTGACCAACTGACCACCGGGGGCGGGTTTTGCTTTCTTAGGACTGAAAATGGAATCTGCCGACACGTTTTCATGGGTTTGTTTTTCAATTTTATTTTATTTTTTTATACAGCAGGTTCTTATTAGTTATCTATTTTATACATATTAGTGTATATATGTCAATCCCAATCTCCCAAGTCATCCCACCACCACCCCAGCCCCCGGCACTTTGCCCCCTTGGTGTCCATACGTTTGTTCTCTACATCTGTGTCTCTATTTCTGCCCTGCAAACCAGTTCATCTGTACCATTTTTCTAGGTTCCAAATATATGCATTAATGTACGATATTTGTTTTTCTCTTTCTGACTTACTTCACTCTGTATGACAGTCTCTAGATCCATCCACGTCTCTACAAATGACCCAATTTCGTTCCTTTTTATGGCTGAGTAATATTCCATTGTATACATGTACCACACCTTCTTTATCCATTCGTCTGTCGATGGACGTTTAGGTTGCTTCCATGACCTGGCTATTGTAAATAGTGCTGCAGTGAACATTGGGGTGCATGTGTCTTTCTGAATTATGGTTTTCTCTGGGTATATGCCCAGTAGTGGGATTGCTGGGTCATATGGTAATTCTATTTTTAGTTTTTTAAGGAACCTCCATACTGTCCTCCACAGTGGCTGTATCAATTTACATTCCCACCAACAGTGCAAGAGGGTTCCATGGGTTTGTTTTTGATGATGGAGTTTTTTTTTTCCTTTTACACACACACACACACACACACACACACACACACACCACACTATCCAAGGAGAGTGACAAACAGGCCTGGGAGGAAGAATCAAGGAGACGCTCCCACAGAGCTGGTCTCTGACCCCACTGGCCCTCCTGCACCAGGCCTGCACCTGTCCTGCAGGGGCCTGGGCAGGTCACTCTGCCCCAAAGCCCTCCACAGCTCAGCAAACCTTTGCTCATGCCCATGCTGGGAACCCAGGGCCTGGCACAGAGCAGGAGGAGGGGCAGGAAAGATAGAATGGCTGGACAGTCAGGTAGACAGACCAGTGGGTGGGTGAAGGGGAGGCCCAGCCAGCAGGAAAGGCAGTGGTTTGTCCCAGCCTCCTCGACCAGCCCAGGCTCGGAGACACCACATGCCCAACAAGGCCTCCAGGGACGGCTCAGCAACTTGGATCTTTGGAAAAGAACCATCGACCTGAATATGGTTGCTGGCTCTGCCCCCAGCTACCTGCAGGACACCTGCCTGGGCCTCCATCTTCCCAGGTAGAAGCGGGCTTCCCTATGTGGGCTGATTGTGGGGACCTGACACCAGGTACCCAGAGGCCCTGCAGTCCAGGCCTCCACCACACCTGACTGTGCTCTGGGTGCCGGGCTCTGAGTTCGCTGTGTGTGTTTGCACCTGCCCCTCACCTCTCTGTGCCTGGAGCCCCAGCTAGAGGAACACCCGCACAGAGCCCAAGAGCAGTTCCACCCCAGCCTGGCCGCCCGACCCTGGCACCTACTTGGCGTAGGCCTTCTCCACCAGGGCACACCAGAACTCATTGCGGGAGCTGGAGTGGCAGTAGATGAGCTGGTTGTTGACTGTGGGCAGCCGGTCATCGATGACCACGTCCACCCACTCCCCGAAGCGCCAGAAATGGAAGTGAAAGATGCCCACGTAGGTGTTGGGCTTCTCGGGGTCCCACTCCTGCTCCTTCCAGTCTGGGATGACCTGGACGGGGAGGGGGACAGGATGGGACACACTGAGGGTCACGGCTGGCTTCCTGAGGAAGTGGGGCTGCGTGCCTCCACGGAATCAAATGGAAAGGAATACTGGGTTCAATTCCCATCTCTGCCATGAACCAGTATGGGACTTGGGCAAATCCTTCTCATCTCCGGGCCTCAGTTTCCCCATCCCTGAAGGGGTTGGAGGCCCCCTGAGGCTCCTCCCAGCTCTGTCATTCTAAGATTCTATGAGCTTCCCCTTCCCTTCCTCATGCCTCCATCTGCATCCTCCCTCTCAGAAATATAGCACATCCACCCAAGTTCCTGCCTGGTCAGTGGTGCCACCATGCCCCCTGTCCTGCCCGAGCCAGAAGTTGGCAGCCATGCCGGCCTCCCCACTTTCCCTCTCTCCATGCAATCTGAGCTCCCACATTCTGCTAAAATGCATCTCCTCCTCTCCAGCCCCCCAGCACCACCCTGGCCCGGTCCCCCATCTCCTCGCCCCGGGACACTAACAGCATCAGCAACCACATCTGCTCTTGCCCCACACAGCAGCAGAGTGATCTTTCTGATCAGGTCCCCTGGAAAATAAAGCCCAAACCCTTAATATGCTCTGTCCCCAGGCTCGTGTCTCTACCCTCACCCACCCCAGCCTCCACCTACTGCGCCCTGCTCCAGGCTCTTTCTCTGGTCAGGAACTCCGCACCTGCTCTTCCTGCAGCTGACTCTCACTTGTCCTTTAGGGCCTACCCTCCTCCTCCAGGAAGCCCTCCTTGACTCCTCAGACTAGGCCAGGACCCCCGTCCATCCAACTCACGGCCCCTGGCACTTCTCCTCTGAGACACTTTCCCCAGTTATAATTACACAAGTGTGTGACATTGTGTTCAGTGCTGATACTGTCACTGGAATGTCAACTCTCTTAGGGCAGAGACACGTCAGTCTTGGTCACTGCTATCCGCCCAGCACCTAGTCCAGGGCCTGGCTCAGAGAGGGTCCTCAATAAACATGTGTTAACTGAATGAATAAATTCACAGGCATCCACTGGGACTCTTAATAAAATTGATTATTTATGGAGCATCTTGGAAATGCCAGATACCAAGCCTGTGACTGCCATGGGTTATCTCGGTTCAATCCACACAACCACCCCATGAAATTACTAATACATCCATCCTTACTTTACGGGTGAGAACATCAAGCCTCAGAGAGGGCAAGTAACTTGTCATAGCTAGAAAATATACATTCTTGGGAGGCAGGCAGACCTGGGTTTGAAGCCAGGATTCAAACGCAGGTCTATCTGCCTCCAAATAAGGAGTTCTTTATCAGTGTGGACCACTCTGCACCCAGCCCCACACTGGCACTGAGGACCCAGATGATTCAGACATGGTCCCTGCCCTCGGGAGGCTCCCAGTCTGGTGGGAGAGGCAGGCACACAGGCAAGTGCTGAGGCTGACACAGGGTACATGCGGGGCCATGGAGAGGAGGGAGTGGTGGGCCTGACCCTGGAGGACAAGCAGTAGCTTCTGAGCAGGTGTCCTGAGAGCTGGCAGTGGGCATCGCCCCAGCAGACTAGGACGAACAGAGGAATTTGGGGCAGCAGGAGGTGGGGAGGCAGGGGAAAAAACCCTCACCCTGCTGAGTCAGGGGGACCTGCTGGCCCTTTCGGGCAAGGACCCAGAGGAGCCAAACCCCATCAAGACCAGAAGAACCATCTTCTAGAAGAAAATCACTCCCAGGTATGGGGATGGGCACGCAGGCAATCCGTCTGAGGAGCCAGAGATGTATCAGGAGGCTGTAAATAAATCCCAAGGTCCGGAGCAGCCTGAGCACAGAGACTTCAGCCAAAAGCCATTCCCAACCCCCACCCTCATTAAGGATGCTTCTGTTTACACGCCTCTAACCATCAGCAGAGATGCTGGCAAAGAGAAATGCTCCCTAGTGGGACATTCGGGACCAAGACAATGAAAATGATAAGCACAGTGAGAGGCGCTACAGCCACTAATGGAGCCCAGCTAAGTGCCTTAGCGCCTGAACCCTCAGGGCTGTCTTCTGAGGGGTAGGGCAGGAAGTCGCTGCAGAAGGCCACCCACAGGCACCAGTGAGGGAGGCAGGATTCACACTCAGGGCTTCAGAGCCTGACACAGAGTCTAGCACCCAGCAAGGGCTGATTACTAGCTGGTCCCTTTTCAGTCAACTGTGTGTCCTTTCTCAGTGAAGACTCCCAGGCCGGCCTCTGCCCTGACCCCTGGCAGGTTCCCTGACACTTGATTTCAGGACAGAAAAGTGTATCAAAAATGGGTTACAGGGACCTCCCTGGTGGCGCAGTGGTTAAGAATCCGCCTGCCAGTGCAGGGGACACGGGTTCGAGCCCTGGTCCAGGAAGATCCCACATGCCACGGAGCAACTAAGCCCGTGTGTCACAACTACTGAGCCTACACTCTAGAGTCCGAGAGCCACAACTATTGAGGCCATGTGCCACAACTACTGAAGCCGCACGCCTAGAGCCCGTGCTCTGCAACGAGAAGCCAGCCAATGAGAAGCCCGCGCACCGCGACGAAGAGTAGCTCCTGCTCGCAGCAACTAGAGAAAGCCCACGTGCAGCAGTGAAGACCCAACGCAGCCATAAATAAATAAATAAATAAATAAATTTATTTTGCAAAAAAGGGGGTACATGCAGGGGCACAGAGCAATGGAGAGTCGGAAGCTGGGAACACTGGCCTGGCCACTGCACCCTCCTCCACTCCTCCCTGCTCTGAAAGCTCTGGATTGCACGGGATGTGGAAGAAGGATGGCGGAGTGGGGAGGGAAGAAGAGGAGTCCTCGCAGGAGCTGGGAGGTACCACTGGGGCCACGGGAGGATCAATAAACCCAGGGCTTGGCTCTGAACCCTCTATTACTCAAAAGGCAGCTAATGAGGCTCCAGGGCCTGTGATACAGAGTCAGCGATCTCCATGGGCCTCAATTTCCCTCCCACACCACAGCCCTTCAAGGAAGCCCCAGGCCAGCCTTCTCACCCCTCAGCCCCTCTCTGCTGCCAGCCAGGGTACCAAGCGAGAGGAAGCAGTCTGTCCAGGGAGGTGTGCTCCCACGGGCACACAAACCACACACCCTCCACACCACATCCGGTCATGCCAGAAATCAAGGAAGCAACCAGAGGATTCAGGACCAATCTGAAGAGGCTCCCACTAGCCAAAGACAGGCCAATTGGAGCAGCAGTAAAGGATAATGACAGTGATGAATGAAAACACATCCAATATGTTCAAATCCATGAGACCATGATGATATTAACACAAACAAATAATTAGTCACTATTGGAGGGTGGCAGGGAAACAACTCATTTTTTTGAAACTGGAAATCGAAAGGAAAAAAAAATCAAAGACTTAACCTGACTTTTCTATACAAACTGTGCCATAGAGTAACCAATAGCAGATGAAGGGAGGTTTTTATCTGGTGATGAATTCCATCTAAGAAGTGAGAAGAAATTATTTTTGGCTGCGTTGGGTCTTCGTTGCTGTGTGGGCAGGTTTTCTCTAGTTGCGGCGAGTGGGGGGCTACTCTTCATTGTGGTGGGCGGGCTTCTCATTGCGGTGGCTTCTCTTGTTGCGGAGCACAGGCTCTAGGCGCACGGGCTTCAGTAGTTGCAGCACAAGGGCTCAGTACTTGTGGCTCACGGGCTCTAGAGCGCAGGCTCAGTAATTGTGGCGCACGGGCTTATTTGCTCCGCGGCATGTGGGATCTTCCCGGACCAGGGCTTGAACCCGTGTCCTCTGCGTTGGCAGGTGGATTCTTAACCACAGTGCCACCAGAGAAGTCCTAGACTCCTATTCTTTTGCAACCACTGACAAATAATGGATTTAGGCAATCATGGCTTCTAACATCGATTTAGGATCACCGATGGTTCCTATGTCACAAAATAAGAGACAACCCGACATTATGTACCTCCTGAGAGAACTTCGCCTATGAAGCAGTTGTGCAAAAAAAAATTGTGCCGCATCTTATGAAGCCTCCAGAGGTGAGTGCTACCTCACAGGAAACTCAGGGCACAGACAAATATTAATCGACACCATGAAAACGAAGCCTGCAAAATCCAGATGGTTGGAAACTCCCAGGACAAATGACTAGCTTCTTCAGCAACTAGATTGCAAGGGAAAAAAATGAAAAGATGAAGGGGAACCAACGGACTGCAGTAATGGACCTTTGGATCTGATTCAAACAAACTGGAAAATATACATATAAACATTTGTGACCCAGAGCGGAAACCAGAACATTTACTGGGCATTTGATGATATTAAGGAATTATTATAAAGTTATTTTAGTTACGTTGCGATATTATGGTTCCGGGTTTTGAACGAGTCCTTATCGTTCAGAGATATTTACAGATGAAATGACATGCTGCCTGGGGGGAGCGGGGTTGTAGAGGAAACAAGATCAACCATGAGTTGGCAGTGGTTGAGGTGGAGGGATGGGTCCAAGGGCTCACTAGGCTGTCTCTCTCCTCTCGTGTGACTACAGTTGAAAAGCCCCATAGCCAGGGACACTAGCTCCCTGGCCCGGCATTCAAAGCCCTGCGGGCAGCTCTCAGCTTCACCCCTGAACACTGCCTCCCTCAGGCCCTATAGGAATCTACACCCTGTGACGCCTCAGGTTACCTCAGCTTTGCACGGGTGGCTCCCTCTGCCGGCCTCATCCCCATCCCTGTCCCTCCGGGGCCAGCAGAGCAGCAGCTTGCAGGGTCCTCCTGACCCCACCCTCCCCTTGGGCGCCGTCCGGCAGCCCCTCCCCCAAGCTCCTGCTCAGATCCCCACCGCCCAGCACGGGGCCAGGGCCAGCTCCACAGCTGGCTGAGTCTTTCTGGGAGGAAAATCCCCAAATGCCGGCCGCAGCGAGGGCCTGGACAGCTGGTGAGCTTGTACCCACTACTGGTGTGAAAGGAAAATACAAATGGAGTCAGCTTTACTAAGACAGCGCTCTAAAACGGAGCTGGGAGGTCACTGAGAAAGTGTGATTTCTTCACGTCATCACCTGCACAGAATCTGAACTTTGACCACTTCTTGTCTTAACGCAGCCATCCAGAACGTTTGCCCAGTGTTCCAGAAACTCAAGATATTTATTGGGTCCTTACCCTAAAATAACTCTTGACAGCCTCAAGGACAAATATTTCCTTTAACGACCTTATGGCTTTTGCCTTTACAAGCCCGACTTCCTCTTCCCTGGAACGCTCTTTGGTTCTACCTGAATCTGTGTCTCCCCCGTTGCAATTCCTAAGACCTGCAAATAAAGCTCCTTGTCCTCTGTAGCCTTGATCCTGATTGTCGTTTGATGCTGGACATCAATTTACCAACCTCGGTGTGTGGCTGGGACTTAAGCTTCGACTAGGTCACCTCTCGGAGCCTCAGTGTCTCCGCATCTACCTACCCTCCCTCCAAGGTTGTTGTGAGAACGAAGGTGGAGAACGGCCTTGGCTGTACTGCATCAACTGTGGAGGGCTGGGTACACATGAGGGGTCGTCCCTGCTGGTGTGTGGAGTACATGGTGTGTGCAAACCTCGGGGGGACCTGGTCAACCTCCCTCCCAAGAGGAGAAAGGAAAACCTTAATGACAGTCCACTGTGCAGATAGGAAAAACAGGCCTGAAGGGGCTGAGGCACCTCCTTGGGCTGACCGGGCAGTGAGGCAAGAACTCTGTGGGATTTGGAGCCCCTCGTGTGCCCATTAACAGCCACCCACTGCAGAATCACCCAGAAACCTCAGAGTCCCACTGATGGGTGTGCCACAGTACCCCCTGGTGCCCCAGCACCTGGAGCACCCCCTCGGTGCTCTCCCTCAGGGACTCCCACCCAGACCCAAGTGGCTGGGCTCAAATCTTGCTGGGACCCTGGGCGAGTGAGTGAATGCCCGTGTGTGAGTGTGTGCACAGAAGCATGCATGTGTATGTGCAAGTGTGTGTGTGTATGTCTGTCCATGTGGCAGAGAGGGAGCTTCCCACAGATTTCTGCTTGGGACCCCAGAGGGCCAGCCAGGAGCATTTCTAAACAAGGCCAGCAGGGCTGCAGGCTGAGGGACTACAGTGGAGTTTCCTGTGTTACCTAAGCTGGTTGAGGTGAGCCACAGACCTCTCCAGATCCTCAGAACGAGAGGGTCCCTGGTTCTGAGTATCTGAAGTTTCTCAGTTCTCAGCTTCTGATTCCAAGAGTCTCAAATTCCCAAGTTTCAGACGCCACGGCTGGAAGAAGCCAGGAAGACTGGGCAATCCCCACCCCCAGCCCCTTGGGAGAGGAGTGCCTCCAGCTCACCACCTGGAGCGTGGGGTGCTGACACACCTGCAGGGGGCCCCGGGATCCCTGTTCACAAGGAGTGAGCACAGCCAGACGCTCAGAGACCAGGGCGGCCCCTCGGGCTAGGCTCCCAGGCTAGACTGTGAGGGCTTAAGGTTCCCTCAGCTGGGCCCTTCCAAGCCTGGTAATGGTGAGGAGAATCCACTCCCCCATGACCACTCTCTCCAACCACAGAGCCAGGCCTGGACCCTGCCTATCCCTCCACCCCACACTGCCTGCTGCCCTAAGCACTGACTGCTGTGTTGCCTCAGGCAACTCACTACACCTCTCTGAACCCTACACTCTTCCTTAGTAAATAGGTTCTCCTAACACCCTCCTCTCAGAATCATGGTGCAAAGTGAGACTCTGTGTCTACAGCGACTGGGAAAGTACAAGGAGGAAATCCAGAGAGGAAAGGTGGGGCACTAAGGTGACGTGGTGACATGGGTCTTCTCTGGTCAGTGGGGCAGGGCTGCAAGGGGCTTCAGAGAACCAGGCTGTTCCCTTTAGAAGGTCTGAAGCTGGGAGAGGGTCAGGGGCTGCCTGAGGACATACAGCATGTTAGGGAAATCGGGGCACAGGCCTGATCCCACCCCACCTCTCAGCCACTCCCCTGTCCCGTCTGCCTCCTGCCCGGCCACCCTGCAAGGGAGGGAGACTCCAGATTGAGCACGGCTTGGTGGGTCCCCACCATCCCCTGTGGGCCCCAAGTGTCTCCCCGAGGCCTCAGCATGGCTCTCTCCATGCCCCATACAGAGGCTGGTCTGGGGGCCACTGGAGAAAAAACTGTCAGGGCTGTTGGTTCCTGGCTTGGTGTCACGGGACCTGGTTTCAAACCCCATGCTGATGTCTGACCTTGGGCCAGTCACCACCTGCTCTGGGCCTCAGCCCTGAAAGCGGCAGGAGGAGGGGGCAGGGGTGTGGAGGGGGCCCAGGGAGGGGTGGCTCCTGGGAAGAGAACACTTACCATGAGGCGGGGACACACAGGCTTTACCGGGGACACACAGTGAGCACGGCAGAGGCACTCACAAGCCTGCACAGACCAGACGCGCTGGAGTGCGGATACAAGCAGTCTGCAGCAAGAAGGGCCCCAGAGCTGCAGGGAGGGGTCAGGCAGAGAGGCAGAAGGACAGGGCCATCCACAGGGGTCTAGCCTCCAGGCTCCCCCGGAGCCAGGAGAGAAGCAGGCAGGAATCCAAGCATGTCCCAGAACAGACACCCGAGCTTCAGGTTAGAAAGGACCATCGCTCACACCACGGCCAAATCTCCCACTGAAGAATCGACTCCAAATGCTTCTGCTTGCCTGCCTCCAAAGTGGGGGCCTGCCCTCCCGGCAGCCCTGGCCACTAGGGCTGGCTCTGACCCTCCATCTCTCAGTGCCTCTGCTCCCAGGGCCCTGCAGCCCCCTGACGGCTCTGCTTCACGAGGGAAATGTCACGGGCACGTCCCTGACACAAAACAGGGCTGACCTGGAGACACGGTGTTGGGGGTGCTTCCTGAGGTGCCCTTGGCTGGTGCCAGGCCTCAGAGGAGCTCACTGGGCCTGCGCAGCGTGAGGGGGGCTTGGGGCTTGGAACTGAATCTGCTAGCAATTGTGCCTCAGTTTCCCTCTTTGTTTGGTGAGTGGGTTCTGCCCTGTGACCTCTGAGGCCAGTGTTCCGCCATCACACCACACTGTCACCTCCAGCCCACTGCTGACCACCATCCATCACAGCTCCCCTCCAAGGCTGCCCCCGATTCCTACCCCTCAACCCCACCAAAGATGCCGCACCAGGATGACACACCTGCCTTCTCCGACCAGTTAGCCAGGAAAAGCCTGACATCCCAGGAGGGGACACCTCAGGCCCCAGAGATGTTACTGTCTCCAGCTCCAGGGCTCTGGACCCCCTCTATCCAGCTTCCCCCAGGCAGAGGGAAACCTGTTTACTACACTGTTCCCCACTTCACTGCATGAACCTCAAAGTCTCCCGGCTCAGGAGCTTCCCCTCCCCAAGGCCATCCTGATCAAGCCCCTGCTAAGGGCCACCAGGGAACCAGCTAGGCAATTCAGACTTATTCACAGGGCAGGTATGGAATACAACCATATGAATATAGCATGCTATCTCTCAATACATATGTGTATGTATAGATAGATACATCTCTATGCAACGTTTTTGAGATCTCCCCCTTCACTTCTCCCCTCCTGAAGTCATTCCCAGAAAACCAAGAGCTGGCCTGCACAGCCTCCAGCGTGCCAGCCACTGCCCACTGCCCAAATCAGCCCTCACAGCAACCCTGCCCAATGTCTTAAGAGCCCTGAGGTGTCGTGGGCCCACACAAGGTGCCCGGAGCAGCAGGCTGAGTGTTCACCTCCAGACACGGACACTGGGAAGGGGCATCGTGGCCAGGAGGGCAGCAAATGCCTGTGTGCCAGACTCTCCAAGGAAGCTGCTTTGTCATCTCTTTGTCATCTCTGGGCCCCTGTCTCTGGAGGAAGCCCAATGGCTGGTTCTTTAGAGGCGTCTCTCTCGGTCTGTGTCTGTCTCTGCCTTGGTCTCTCAGTCTCTCTCCCAACAACGGAGCAGAGAGAAGACCATCTCCCAAGGCCTCTCCATCTTCCCACACTAGCCCCAACCAGGTCTCCATGGTCTATGGCAGAAGCAGCGGCAGCCAGGTCAGCTTCTAGACTACGGAGCCCTTGCATCTTCCTCCCGTGAACAGGAGCACCAGCACCAGGGAAAGGAGAGAAGGAAGGACGCAGGCTCAGGGGTCCTGGCCAAGCCAAGTACAGGCCAGCAGCTAGAAGAATGTCCCCAAACACACACATGGGGGAAAGGGGTATGGGCAGGGGTCAGGCAGGTGGGCCAAGGGAGAGGGTAGCAGCAGGCAGCTGCCATCAGAGCTGGCTAAAGACCACGGAGGCCTTGAGGTTGGCAGGCTCGACGCCCTCGCTGAAGGTGATGAGGAAGTACATGACCTTGAGGATCTTGGCCAGCTCGGACAGGCGCTCCCCAAACTCCAGGGCGTCAGCCTCATTGCAATCCATGGCTTCCGAGTCCTCCTTGCGCCAGAAGATGGCAGCGGGGTCCAGCAGCTGCCGTGTCATGAGGTTGGTGAGGTCGGGCGTCCAGATCTGGGAGGTGCCCGTGACGGTGACCCTGCCCGGCTTGTCCAGCACGACGTCCCAGCGCTCAGACTGCAGCCTCTGCTGCTGGATGAAGTCGATGCGGTACATGGACTTCGCCGGCTGCAGCAGCTTCTCGCCATCCTGGCGCTTCCCCCCGCGCTGCTGCAGACTCTCCACGCGCAGCCGCATCTGCTTGGTCAGGTCCTCGTCCAGGACCAGGGGCATGTCCAGCTGGGTCGGCTTTGGCTCGTCCTCCGCCATGGCCCCCTTGCTGTTGCCGCCTCCACCGTCCAGGAGCCGAGTGGACCGGGGCCTCACGGCCAAGGCGAGAGGCCACCAAAGAGGGGCCCCGTCTCCCCTTTCGCCCCCCTCCTCGTCCCGCCCCTCTTTGCCACTGGCTCTTCCCAGCCCCACCCCGTCCTCAAAATGGAGTGGGCAGGAGGGCAGGCATCCCCACATGCCTCCTTCTCTACTCCTCGCAGAAGCGGTAACGGAGGTACTGCAGGCAGGCAGGAGGGTGGCAGGCTCCTCAGGGACCAGCTGCTGTGGCAACCGCGCTGGCCACCACGGATGGGCTGAGAGCTGGCTTGCTGTGAAGAGGGAGCACTGCTTACAGGCAGTAAGAGGGCAGGAGGCGGGGGGCAAGCGCTCACTGGAGACACATCAGGAGAGGCTGAAGACCCCCTGGCAGGAGGGTGGGAAATAAGGCCCAGAGGGGCCCACCGATTTGAGATTTGAAGTCACCTAAGCCGAACCTTGGCGCTCTCCTTGACTCGGCCTCACCCGCACCCCTCCATGCCCGATCGGCAAGGCCTGTGGATTACCCTGGAAACACGTCTCCCCAATCCCACTGCCAGGACCCCGGCCCAGCCATCATCATCTCTCACCGAGACCGATGTTCTCAAACTTCACGGAGCATCAAAACCAGCTGCAGGACTTAAAACTCAGTTTGCTGGGCCCCACCCCAGAGTTTCTGATTTAATCGGTCTCGGATGAGGCCTGAGAACTTGCATTTCTAACAACCTCCCAGGTGATGCTGATACCGCTGGTCCAGGAGCCGTATTTTGAGAATCACTGACCTGGATGATTCTTGCCTGCTGGCCCCGCCTCAACCCTGTGCCGCATACCAGCCACATGCCCAGGAAGCTCTTCTACTAAAATCCCACCACTTATTACCCCTGTGTTGAGCCTCAGTTTCCCCCAGGAGACTTGAGGCCATGGAAGAATCTGACAAACGTCTGTATCCCCGGTGCCTGAGGGGGAACCAGGAGCTCAGCTGTTATACGTGGGCAAATGGAAGAAATGTGAGCGTAACTGGGGGTGGGGGTGAGGGAGAGGGGAAGCTGCCATGACACTGCCACACACAGAAAAGAGGACAGAAGCACAGGCCAAAGTGTCATAACTGAAAACAATCTGAAGGGCCCAGTGGACCACAAGCACAGTCAATTGCTAGATGGAAGCTAAGTAAGTCAGTGGGGTCTTGGGCTACACAAACAGCAAGAGGGTCACCAAAGGGGACCACGCACCTGATCCTGTTAAGACAACACCTCAAGCCCTTGGGTCAGTTCTGGGGGCTGCTGACAGCAATTCCCCGATGGTATTCGAGAAAACCAGGCAGCAAATGTTAAACTGCCTGTCCCTCACAGAACCTTCTACTTTGTAGCTGGAGCAGCAGAGGAGAGGGGAACAATGTGGCTGGGGAGTGACTGTTCGGGAAGCTTCTCTCTCCTTCATGAGGAGGAGCTATTTCCTTCCCAGCACTAAATTTTGCTTTTTATTTGTACATTTGTTTCGTTTTTGTCTGTGATGTCTCCCCACCAAGAGGGCAGGGACTGTGGCTGTCTGGTTCATCACTCTAGTCACTACCTAGAACAGGGCTGCCACATAGGAGGCCCTCAGAAATCCTGAATGAATGAATGAACGAATGACACCGACAAGAGAATAGCTGATGTGATGGATCATGGGGCCTAAGGACGAGGACAACAAGAGGAAGATGGGCACATGGGGAGAGAGTACACGGGCACTGACTGAAGTCAAAATGTGGTTTAGAGACAACTGTGCATCGGGCACAGGAAGGAGGGAGATGGCTGGAAGGTGAGGGTGATGGAGGAACAGAACCAAGACCTGGGCCAGGGTGATGAGGGCAGGGTGTCAGCCACACAGGTACAGTAACCCCTGGGACGCAGCAGTACTTGGGGTGGGAAAGGCTGGGAAACTGGAGGTGTTGAGCCCTTGATGCCTGGGTGCCAGGGTAGCTGGTTGCCAGGGGATGGCAGTAAGGTGGGCTGCTGGTGGGGGCCGGGGGTGGGGGGAGTGGGGGACAAATGGCATGAGCCTGCAGGGGTCTATATGGGGAGGGTGTGGTCTGGAGGCATCACTGAAGGGAGAGAATGCCGCCACCTCTCCGGGCCTGCAGGACATGGTCGGAGGTGTCCAGCTTCTACCAATGAGGATTCAGAGGCCGCAGGACCCTGGGGAAGGGCCTGGTCTCGGCCTGGGCAGAGGGTTACCGACCGGCAGGAAGAGGCTGAAGGTGGAAGCTATTACCAGGGCTGGGGCCTCACAGACAGGCAGGGCAGGAGGGAGGGAGTCGTGGGGACCAAGGACGGCCAGAGGGGAAGGAAGGGCAGGCGGGAGGCTGTGGGTGGGGCTGGCCCACTGCTTCCCACAAACCTCTGCTTGGCCACCAGATGCCTTGGGAGGCCCCACCAAAGGCTGGACGTAGGAGTGAATAGAGAAGAGAAAAGCAACGTCCAGACTTGCATCCGTGACTGCAAAAACGTGATCATAACAAATGAACAAGCCCCTCTTTTAACCCCAAATGGAAAAAAGACTAGAAGGAAATGTAGAAAACCCTCAACACTGGCTGTTTCCAGGTACTTTTTAAAATCACCTGTCCCCGGTACCTAGAATGGTGCTGGGGCATAGCTGGTGCTCAATTATCGTGTGGTGCATGAACTGCTATTATGCTAAAGGGCGGAGATTGCTCATATAACATGGGCAGGGGTGGGATGGGAAACGTTTTTAAGTGGAACTAAAAGACTGCGAGGCCCTGCCACCAGGTGCCTCCCCTAGGCCCCGGCCCGGGATGCCCACCCCCCAAAACTCGCTCTCAGACACTCGGGCACCCCGCTGGGTTTCTGCTCAATTCTGCTCTCCCCCCCACCGGGGGCATGGCTATCTCCTCCTGGGCCCAGGTACCCCGTGACTCAGAGCAGGGCTCAGGCCTGCCCTTGCGCCTGGGGCCACGCCTGGCTCTAGGGAAGGTGAACTCACCTGGCTTGGGCCAGGCCAGGCTAATGGCAAATGCTCCACCCCACTGTCACACCTGACGTCTGGTCCACAAAACCTGGTCACCTAAAGTCCACTGCCCTGCCCTCAGGGAATGCACTGTCAAGTTGGGGAGACCATAATGCCCCCATCAGGGATGCCATAGGACAGGGAGGCCTGCTTCCTAGAAGTGTCCGGCAGAAGAGAGGAATAGGTGGGAGGCCAGAGGAGGGGCAGAGAGGGATTTAGATTGCTGCTAAATGCCATGGGCTTGCCCCGCACCCCTACCCCATGGGCTCCTTTAATCCTCCTACTACCATGGGGACTGGAAAAGTCAGGTTTACACAGAGGCCAAGAGAAGAAACATGACCTGACCAAGGTCACACAACTAGCGAGAAACCCAGCCAGAATCAAATCCAGGACCCGCTGGCTTCAAATCCCCTGCCTGTCGGCCCCAGGCCATGTCAAGTACTAGAGGTAAAGGGGTGGCTTCCTGGAGAAGGGGGCATGTGTGTCAGGGGCGTGATGTGCCTGCATCTGAGGCTCAGCATCCCCAGAGTGTGAGGTGGGTGGAGGGAGCAGGGGTGCAGCTCAGGCTGAGCGCCCCCATTCCATGGAGAAAACAGGGTGGGGCAGGGGAGGCCCTGCAGGGCAACAGGCCCAGCAAGTGAGGGGTGACAACAAACAGGGCCCAGTCAGCAGGGACAGGAGGGGAGGTTAGGCACAGTAACGAGCTCCCCGGGACCTCGTGCCTGCTGCCGGGACCCAGGGTTTGTCACCACAGCAGCACCAGAAGGCAGAGTGCAATTAGCCCAGAGCAGCCCTGACTCGCCCAACCTCCCAGGGACCTAAGCTCCTGGAGATCTGCCCCTGAAGCTTCCAGACAAGCCAGGCTGGGTGCCCCAACACCCTGCAGGAGGAACCTTAGGCCCAGAGACAAACACAGGCCTGCCCATGGTCACAAAGCACCAACAACAAACCTCTTGCCTGCGGGTCCGGGGCCCCTTCTTCCACTTGCTAGGTGGAGAGCTGTCCCAGGGGTCGGGCCCAGGGCAGGGCACACAGTAAGCTGAGGCTCATCTCTACAAATGACTAGACAGCCCGTTCCCCAGGAGGGGACACAGAGGGCCAGGCCCCGGCCCCACTGCAGGCCCCAGGAGGCCTGGGGCTGCTGGCCAGTCGCTGGGGAGGAACTCTGTTCTCAAAACTTTCTTGAGCCCTCTCTGTGCCGGGCTCCTCCTGGGCTCAGCAGGAAGATATAGACCAGCTTTGTCTGTGAGCTCGAGAGGGGAGATCACAGATAAACAGGCAATTATAGGACAGGGTGGGAGGTGTAGGGCCAGCCCCACAGGGCTCCCATGTGCCACCTCCAGCCCTAGACGGAGCCCTGACCGGGGCACCTTGTTCTGGGCTCAGAGAAGGGGGTTGGAGCCTGGAGGCAGGGGGCTGAGGACAGCTCTACACCCGAAGAACAGCGCCAGATCCCGAGCCTCTGTGGGCCATGAGGCTCTCCAAGGCCCTCCCAGCTTGGACGCCTCATGACCACCCATGTCTACGGATCTCAGCAGTGGCCTCTGCCGAGGGGCCTACAGCACAGAGCTTCCCGTATCCCACAGGACCACCGGGGCCAGGCCCCAGGGATGCCCACTTGGGGGTGGCTTTGAGAGGTCACACCCCTGTTCAGAAGACATGACAACAGGACACCTACCACAGTCCCAGCCTCGGCGAAGGGCACAGCTCCCTCTGATGGCTGAGGGACGCCTCAGAGGATGAGAACAAACTCATCTGCCCCTTGCACCCTGCTTGCCCAGGAACACCCATTATGTTCCATGAATCTTAATGATCACAACACTGGGGTCACCGCAGTGCTGCACTGCACAAGGCCCTTTAAGCACAGTACCTTGTTCCACCCTCACAGCTCCCCGAGAGGGAGCTACTCTGATATCCCAACTTTCTGGATGAGTAACCTGAGGCTAATTACAAAGCTATGAAACGGCGAGGCTGGGACTCGCACCTGAGCCTGTCAGACTCGGATGCCCGGTGTTCTTAAGCCCTACTGCTAGTCCCTACAGAAAGAGCAGAAAGGGCAGGGATGAGATAGGGGCAATGACTTGTATTTGCTGGCGTGGGAACCCAGGATGCAGTCCCCATCAGTTACTCTTTAGAAACCACAACTCCAGCCTCCCTGCTTCCCCAAGGAGGGAGCTCTGAGTGTTGGACTTAAGGGCTGCACCGCCGAATGCTGCCACAAGAGGGCGAAGTGTCAGGACCGGAGCCCATTCTTCCCAACCTAAAACCCTGTGGTTCTGGTCCAGAATATCAGCTGCTTGGAACCATGAATCATGAAACAGGATTGTCTGGATCCCTCCAGCTGTTCAGAGCGAGAAGAGCGAGGCCCAGAGAAGGGCAAGAGCTGGCCAAGTCGCACAGCAGATCCTAGCAGGGCTCTCCTGAGCCGCAGTTAGTGGTGTCTCCACACTGCACATGCTTTAGGCAGCCTCCACGTTTCACAGGTGCATATTCTGCTCAGTGGGCCCCCAACAGTCAAGAGCGGCCGCATCAAAACTGGGAGCTCTGCAGATTCCCAGCACCTGCCCCTGAGCTGGCAGGGGCGGGGAAGGCAATTCTGATGCTCAGTCAGTACTGGGGAGCCCTGGCATCACCCCGCCCCATCCCCGCACAGGCTGTCATAAGGTCTCACCTGCTCACTCAGGCTGCACCTCCCCCATCTGATGGGGAGGGCGCCAGGCGGAGTTAAGTCTCCCCAGCACCCCTGCCTGACCCAGGCCTCACCTTTTGCCACAGTGACTCGCGGGAAGCGAGGGACGAGCAGGCCGCCACAAACCAGCAGTTGCCCACCTGGCCCTGGTGCAGGTCGTGGGAGCTGATGCCATCCACAAAGAGGCGGGGGTCCTCGCATATGTCCTGTGGAGAAGCCGAGAGGAGACCTCACTGTCTGCGTGGAGATTCGCACGCCTCCCCTTGCCTACTGGGGCCCTGGGTCAGCTTCTCCAAATCCAGCTTCCCCCAGGGCTGCCCAGAAAGCCCTTCTCCCCTCCCCTGGCTGAAGAACTCTGCTCTTCTGCTGAAGTTTGGATGATGAGCAAATACTGTGGAAGGACTTCGAGGGGCTGGACCCAGGCCACCACCTTCCTCCTGCCCTCTGTGGTCCTCCCTGACCAGCAAGGGCTCAGTGTCCATCGTCCTCCAGCACCAGCAGCCCTGCAGGGCCCATCCCAGCCAGCTCTCAGGGGCCCACAGTCACAAAGTGGGGTGAGATGCAGGGAAGAAACACATCAAAATTGCACATGACGAGTGCAAAGGGCCAGGGAGAAGCGAGGAGACAACCATCCCGGGACCCATGTGGGCACATCCTCGGGCTGTCTCATCTGACCCTCACTCCACCCGAGCAGTGTAGCATTTTTATTCCATTTTATGGACGAGGAATGAAGGTTCAGAGACAGGCAGTGACTTTCAAGGACACACAGCAAGCAAATGCTGAGCAGAGCTGAGCAGACACCCCCAGAGCTCCCCGAGTGCCCACCCCAGTCCCCTCCTCCTCACCCACCAGCATCTTCACTCTACAGAGCTGACAGCGAGTGACTGCGCTCCAAGGGGGGCGACAATACAGGCTGGGGGAGGTAAACACTGAGACGTGCCTTCCTTCCTGCTGGCACTGTGATCTATCCTGAGAGGTGAGCATTGTGCTCATTTCACAGATGAGGAAACTGAGGCCCAGAGAGGTCGAACAACATACCCCAGCCACACAGCACTGGCCTGTCTCCACTTCAGCTGATGCTCCTCAACCAGTTCAATCACAACAGAGCTACTGAGGGCCTACCGGAGGCAGCCAGCAGAGGGCAGCAGAGTCAGGAAGTCAGAATTCAAATTCCTGCTCCCCATTTACCGGCTGTGCAACTTTGGGCCAGTGGCTCAACCTCTCTGAGCCTCCATTTCCTCCCCGTGCAAAGGAAGTAGATTATTATGCTTGCAGGGCTGTGTAAGGACTCCACAGAACATGCAGGCAGAGCACTTGGCAGGGGAAAACAGGGCAAAGGGCCATCAGGTCTCACTAAGGTGTTCAGGACTCCTGTTGCCACCTCTGCCTGGGAAAACCAGAGTTTGGGAGGGCCATTGAGCGCTGTAACTCCCCTGAGGGCATGAGCACTCCAGATGGGATTTCAGGGTGACCCAGGGCCAAGCTGCAAGAGGCTCCCCCAGAGTACAGACTGCGGAACTGCCCCAGGTCATGGAAACCCAGTGAGGCTGGAAACCCAGTGAGTTCTCAGGAAGCAGTGGCTTTGCCTCCCACCCAGCTGCCGTCCTTATCTTATCTCCCAGGCCCAGCTCAGAATTCTGAGCCAGAGGGAGCCATGACTTAGCATCTGCCTCCCTGGGGTCCGGAAGAGCAGGCAGGACAAGGGTGGAGGGGGCCTTCGTACCTGGAGGACCCCAGCCACATCCCCACCATGGGAAAAGAGACAGCTACCGCCTGGCATCAGAGGAAGTGACTTCCGAGGCACCCCTCCCCTTTGTGGGCCCTGCACAGAGACAGGACCACCCATTCCACAGAGGAGTATGCCGAGGCCCAGGATGGGGCAGGGACGCCTAGGGTCATGAGGCAAGTGGATGGATGAGACAGAGCCTAGCCCCCGCAATAGAGCTCTCCTTCCCACTAAGCGGCACTGCCAGGGCAGCCTGTGGGCAGGTCCAGCCACCCCAGCCTGTCCCAGACACTTCTCTGGCTCCTGGGAGAGACTGAGCTCAGGGCTCCGGAGTCCCTGGTTCCAGGCTCGGCACTGCCCTGACTCCCTGTGATAGAGCAGAGACCTGGGGCAAATCTGCCAGCCTGGGAGGGAGCGGAGAGGAGATGGTGGTCTGGGTGTGTTCCCGCTGCCAGGAGAGGCGCGGGTTTGCCAGCTCAAGATAGAGAAACGACTTGAGGTTGGCGGCGGTACCTGGGGTTGGCCCTGGAGTCCAGCGGCCACCTTGGGACACCCTGAATGGAACAATCAGACACAGCTTGCAATGACTGGGCACCTGCTGTGTGCCCAGCTGTGCTGAACAACCCTGTGAGACACGTATGGTTAGCATCCCCATTTTATAGATGAGGAAACCAAGGCACAGAGAGGGTAAGTCATTTGCACAGGGCCACAGAGGAAGAGGTGAACTGAGATTCCAATTCAGACAGTCAGCTCCAGAGCCTCCAGCTGGGCCAGGACTTATGAGTGACAAAGCTACCATCCCTTCTCCATCCTCTGCACCTGTCCTTAGCCCAGCTTGGGGGACTTGCTATATGGCAATGAGACCAAGGGGTCAGGGGCAGCGCAGACCCTCACCTTTGTCACCATAGAGCCCCGGCTTCTCAAGACCAGTGTTTGTCATTCCACCTTCCCTGGGCCATTGGCTAAGCACAGAGGGCAGAGCCAGTCAGAAAATTCCCAGCCCACAGGCAGAGCCCTTGAGGAGGAGAAGCCTGAGTGTAACCCTCCATGTGAGCACAGCTGTGACAGCAGGAACCCAGGGAGAGATCAGAGGAGGCTGCCTGGAGGCGGTGACGCCAGCAGAACAGGCATGGAGAGGGCTGATGGGCAGGGAGGCTCCAGAGGGGAATGGAGACTCCAAACTGCCCCCCAAGATGGGATCCAGCCACAGCCTCGAGACCGATGCCACCTCTGATGCCATCCTCCCCGGGGCCCCCAGCCAGCTGTGCTCCCTCCCAACGCTGCCCTCCCTGAAGTTCACCTTTGGGTCTCCCTCACCAGCCTGAGAGCTCCAGGGCAGGGCCCAGGTCTGGCTCTGCCCACCTCCAGTGTCAGAACAGGACTTGGCAGGTTCTGCTGCGGGCAGGAACCCTGGGAGGAAGGGACAGCAGAGTGGCCTGCAGGACAGGGCTGGGGTGACCACTCCTCCGGTCAACGTACATCTCTGTGGGGCACAGCCTCCTGCTCCTGCGGTCACCTCTCACCTCTCGGCCCCTTCCAGCCTGCCAGGCCAGCTGCACCGGACATAGGTCACAGCCCATAACCATCTCCTCACTGAACCAGAACTTCAGGTTTCCAGGCCCGGTGCAGAAACAGGAAGGCAGCTAGTCAACGGATCCAGGGCGCCTTCAGCCCCTCCGCTCTCCCCGCTTCTCCTCATCCATCCACCTTCACCCCAGTCTCCTCCCTCCTGGAAGCTAAGATCACAGCTGGAATCGATTAGAATGGGGAAACTGAGGCCCAGGAAGGAAGCAGGATCTCTGCCTGGGACCGAAAACAGGGCAGTGTTCTCAGGGGTTACAGCCTGTGCCCCATCCCCTCTGCAACAGACTTGCCCCCCCGCCCCATCCTCCCATCCTTCAAGGCCACCGCAGCACATGCCAGGGAGGGGATCATTCCTGGGCAGGGCAGGGCAGAGGCCCAGGTGGCTGGACTTGACGCAAACTGCCTGCTTCACGGCATAAAGGGGCCTAATGCTCAGCACAGCCAAGGAGCGGGGCCTTCTCCAGGTGCTGGTGTGAGCATGAGCCCCAGATGGGGCCGGGGACCACCAGGCCACCTTGTGAGAGTTCTGGGAGGTTCCAAAACTGACGTCTGTTTGTGGGATCCCTATTTGTTCCCTTCTTGGTTCCAGCAAAGGACCTGCAGGCTTATCACCCCCAGAGATGGGACAAGGCACAGTGCAGCAAGGGGGGACATGGGGTGGAGTGGTACGCAGGGATGAGAAGCGGCGGTACTAAGGCCCTGGGCCTGACAGAGGAGGAAGCCTCCCATCCACCCATCCCCTTGGGATTCCCCCAGAGTCACAGGCCTCCTCCAGTCTCTCACCTCCTCTCATGTCCCTGGCCAGGCCCCCAGCAGGTGTTTACTGAATGGGAAAAAAAACAAAGAAGCACTGGACCTGGGAGGAGGGTGTGGGCCGAGGCAGGTGCCCTGGGTGGGACTGAAGTGGACCAGAGAGTCCAAGAGATGGGACTTCCGGGCAGGGCTGGCTCTGGGTCCCCAACACCAGGCCGGCAGGAGCAGGTGGTGAGAGCAGGCAGGTTGTCATCTGCCCCCTGTGTGTGGAACAGCACAGATATACCTCAAATCACTTCAACCTCCAGAAACCAGGAGCAGCGAGAACTATTCTCCCCATTCACAGATGAGGTAACTGAGGCCCGGGGAGGGGAAGTGACTTGTTCAAGGTCACACCTCCTGCAAGGTAGGGCCAAGGCCATCTGGCTCAAAAGCCAGCCTCCTCATTCCATTTTGGGAGAAAGAAGAGGGAGGCTGGCAGGCAGGGAGGCTGGCCGAGGAGATCCCCCCAAGAGCAGAGAGGCCACAACTAATGTCAAGAGAAGGAGCTAGGGGAGGGGTGGGAGTGAAGACGGGCTTCCCCTGGGCCTTCGAGAAAGTTGGCTTTTTGCTCCATTTGTAAACAGTCAGGTCACACACAGGACCCAGGAAATGGGACTCCATAGAAACACGGCTGCCTCGGGCCATGCTCCACCTCAAGGGAGTTAATGGTCACCCCACTGGGCTGGCCCCACCCCACCAGCCTGAGGCAAGTGAGCCTGACTTCCTGCTCCACCAACCCTACATCCCGCATCCTGTGGAGCAGGGCCTGCCCGCCATCCCACCCTGCCACCACCTACAGCCCCACTTACAAAGGGCTGTCCATCACACACACCCCAGTCCACACCGTCTCACCCCATCATCCCACACCACTCAGAAGTGCCTGGCCCTGAACTGCCTCCCAACCCAGAACTGACCCCCACCACCGCCCCTGGGCCCCGCTCAGTCGTCTCTGTCTCAACGCCAACCACCACAAGCTGCCTGTCACTGGCCTCCACATCCAAGGCAGGGGCAGCTCCGCTCCTCCTCTTTATGTGTCTAGGAACAACTAGGCACCAAGCCCAGTGAGAAAGGCAGCGAAGGTGCAGTGTGCCGTGGCAGGACTCCTGAACTGGCAGGCAAAGGGCCCAGAGAGGGCAGGTGACTCCAGCAGGGTCACACAGCAGGGAGATGCTGAGCCCAGCCAGCTTGGCAGTTCCTCCTCTCACTGCAGCAAGCCCAACCATCCCCAGCCATGCCTCACCAGCCTCCTTCCAGAGCCACAGGATCTAGAATGTCTGAGTGATGGCCAGAGGGCAGCAGAGGGCCAGGAGGGGAGCAGCGAGGGGGTGGAGTGAGAGGAGGGCAGAGAGCTCGAGCACCCAAGGCCTCACAAAGGCCTATTGAGGCCGGCCTCCTTCCCCACCCACCAAACACAGGAGAGGGAGGAAGCCATGGGGGTTGGGGGTTCACCAAGGGGCAGGAGTCTCAGGCCAGGCCGGGAGGAGGCTGGGAGTTCGGAGAACCAAGGCAACGCAGCTCAAGGGGCTGAGGTCCCCAGGGGGCACCAAGGACCCTCTATCTGGGACCGGGGAGGCGGGCCAGGGCGGGCAGGAGCCCGGGGAGGAAGGGACAGCCCGGTGGCCTGCAGGACCAGTGCAGGCTGCTCTGCTGCGCCCCGCTGGGCGATCGGGGCATGTGCTTGCCCCTCCCGGACTCGGTTTCCCTACCTCTTAAGCACCCCAGTCCAAGAACATCGGATTCTGTGCATTGGAAGGGACTTGAGAGCCTGGCCTGTGAGAGGAACATGAAAACTGAATTTCACTTTCCCAAAATGTCCAGCGGGGCTGGAAGGCACTTTGTAACGTGCAAATCTTCCCCCGTCACACGCTGCTGACAGCCTGGCCTAAGATCCCCGCTGCCTCAAAGCACAGCTGCCCTGGCCCAGCCCTGCCAACCCCAGGGCCCCCAGGGCTTCCTCTCCCCTGACTTCACCCCACACACCCCACGCCCCTGCCACGTCCCAAATAAGGCTGAGGTTTCAAGCTCGTGTCTTTCTCACACCCCACGCTCTCACCCCTCAACTCTGAGGTGCCTCCTCTGAGTACTGGAGGGGGAGTCTCCCCCGCCCCAGGCACCTCGGTCCAGCACCGTCTCCTGCACTGAAGTCCCTCCGGTGTGACCAACTCTCAGTGTCACCAGCACAGCCGCGGAGACTGGGGAGGGGGCCTGGGGCACTGGCCTTCAGCAGCCTCTCCGTCACCCAGGCCCCCGGGACACCCACTCTCACACTCAGGAATCGGGGTTAAAGAGAATGAGATCATGCCATGAGGCCAGAAGCTTCTGTTCAACACGTTCCAGCCACAGCGACCAAGGCTGGGACAGAGGGAGCCGCCAGACAGATGCTCCATAATTCACGGATCCCAGCAATAACGGTGACAGCTGGCTTATGGGTGCCAGGCTTGGTGCCAGGCGTTCATGCATCGTCTCTTTTAATGCCCACAGCTCTATGCGGTACTATTATTTTTTACTATTACTATTATTACTGATTATCCATCGTAATAAATACCTTCCACGTACAGCAAATGACTATTTCAAACTCACTATGCAATGATCAGCAAAGTAAATTCCTTCTACTTGAACGTCACTCTACGTTGTACTAAAAAAAAGAGGCACATCCATGTCACCTCATTTGTATCCGAAAAACGACCCTGGCAGGAGGGTTGGCAGAACAGAGGGCCCCACTTTCCTCATAAGGAAGCTGAGGCCCAGAGAGGTCCTGGCTGGGCAGTGGTGGCCACGGAACTGGGGGCCGCTCTCCTGGCTCCCCATCCAGATGAAATCCCACAGCAGGCGGGCCCAGCATCAGCCACTCCGCTTTCTCGGTTGCCTGGGGCCTCAGAGCGACCCCTGCCGGTCACCCACTGTCCCCGCAGACTGGGCGGGTCTGGGCTTGCCCACCTCGGCACCAGTTCGGACCAGACACTGACCTTGGGGCGCTTCCACCTAACGCCGGGCCCCGGGGTGCCCGTATAATACAGTGAGTCGTCGGTGGCGGGGAAGGTCGGGTCCTCAAAGAGCACCTTCCTGCGTAGACAGGCCCGTTTCAGGGCCGAGTAGTTCTGGTCCTCATAGGGCTTCACACAGGAGAACATGGTGACCGCTGACCCGGGAGGGGAGGCAGAGACAAGGCAGCAGAGGGCAGCTCCTGGGGCACCTGGGAGGACAGAAAATCAGAAGAGCATCACTTCCTGAGGACTGCAGGCCCCGAGGGATATGCTGAGTGAGGTGGCCCCCGCGTGCTCCCTCCCCACAGGTCTGGGAAGTGGGCACCCTCATCCCCATTGCACAGGCCAGGAACTGAGGCTCAGCGAGGGGGAGAGACCTGCCCAAGGTCACACAGCTGGTACGCACAGAGCAGGGAGAGGAACCGACTAACTCCACAGCCTGAATTTCCTCATTTCTGATGCTTAGAGGTGACGCCAGGCCCGCGGGCCAACAGGGCACAACCACGATGGCGCTCAGGGCTGCCTGGCCGCACCCACGACCTCCCTTCCTTTGTTCCACCAGCCTTCCTAGAGCTCCCAGACAGAATCAGACCAGTGGTGACCCAGCAGCTCCCTGGCTGGTGTCACACCCACAGGAAAGCGGCAGCACTGTCTCCACAAGTTACCCCTCTTCCGGAGCCTCACGCCTTAGCCTGGAGCCGCAAGATCATCTCTGTCCTGTGTGGAAAACCCTTGGCCCTGGAGGCCCCTCCAGCCTTCAGTCACATCCCTCCTCACTGCCTCCTTCCAGCACTCTGCCTTCTCCACCGCACTTTGGAATAAATGCCTCCAGTTCTGTAGGGAGCGCTCTCCTCCACGCTGGTGACCTAACCTCCCCCGAGGACTCCCAGCCCCACCCTGTGACCTTCCAGTCTCCAAAGCCAGACTCTCCCACACGGCCTCCCAGACCTTGCAGCGTCTCACACTCCTGGACGGTCGGTCTCCTCTTCCTAGGCCTCGGGGGCATCTAGCGCTGGTCCGGACCCAACTCCCCCTCTGACCTCCCCTCCCCCTCAGGGGTCCCCTGGCTGATGGATGACCCCCACATCCCTCTGTTCAGCCTGGACCCGTCTTCTAGGCTTCCAACTGGCCCATCTCCTGCGAGGCCCAAACTCCACAGCAGAGTCTGGACTTGAATCCACACGCAGCCCTGGCACACGAAGGTGCTGCGCCTATCAGCACCCCGCAGTCCAGCACCCTGAACCTCGTAGCCGTGTGCTGACCAAATGCAAGAGACCCAGACTGGACCGACTCGGGAAAGGGCTCTGGGAGGGGAGGGGAGGAGAGGGAGCCGCAGCCAGGTGCCCTGACAGAGGCTGGGACAGCCAGGCACCTGACTGACAGCCCCATCTATGGCCCTGTATCTCACACTCCATCTGGGCTGCAGGCTCCAGCTGGGATCTCCACACCCCCGGGCCTACTTATCATTGGGCCTGCTCAGGGCAACGCTGCAATCCCGAACCCCCAAGACACAGGCCCCAACTTCGCAGCCTAGCTGAGGGAAACTGAGGCAAGGTAGGCCAGCTTCTAGGGCAAACATGAGTTTGTGAGCAAACTGATATGGGTGTCAGTCCCAGCTGTACTACTCACCTGCTGTGTGGCCCTGAACAAGTCACTCAACCTCTCTGATTCCCTATTTTCTCATCTCCAAGATGGGAACAACGTTGCTTCAGTAACTGGAAGATGCCAGTAAAATTAACCAGAGGCTGTGGAGACTGCTTAGCAGGCCAGAGGGAAGAGGAAGCACAGAAGTAGAAAAGCCCCTCTCATTCCCAAGAGAGAACCTCCGTGTCTCTGGCACCTGCCGTGTGCAAACCACCTGGCTAGAGGCTGGCGTTTAGGATTTGCTGGGTAGGCCTTTCACTGTTGCCATTTTTCAGAAAAGAGAACTGAGGCTCAGTGAGGGGAGGCAACTTGCCCGAGTTCCATGGCAGAGTCTGGACTTGAACACACATCCTCTGACTTTGGAGCCTCCATCTTGGCCTGGTGACTCCAAAGCGCGGGCAGGGCTCACCCCACACACACCCTGGCTGAGCCAGCCCCACAGGAAAGGAAAGATGAGGGGATTCAATGGAGGGGAGAAACAGGAAAGGAAGGAGGTGAGAATGGAGGGGTGAGGGTGGAACACGGACGGACAGAAGGGAGAGCGGGGCTGATGGTCCCCGCCTGCCGAGGGTCTGAGGGCTGGCCTGTCCCCTGCTCTGGACCCACAGCCACTTCAGCTTCTGCCCATACGTCATACAGGGCCCACCTGTCCCACTGCTGTGTGACCTCAGGCCAACCCCCTTAACCTCTCTGGCCATCCCTCTACCCGGGAAGGCCAATAACCCTGCCCCTTCCCACCCACCCTCCCAGCGTTGGGGGCCTGAGGGAAAGAGAAGGGGGAGGCTGGAGAGGCAGCCCCTGGGCTCTTGCACACAGCCACCAGGAGCGCCATGAGCCTCACAGTTTCCTGAAAGGCCTGTTTAGGAAGCAATTTAAGCTGCAAGAATTAGATCAAAGAAGCTGAAAGCAGGAGCCCAGAAATCAGCTCTAGCAATTCCAGTGTTCAGAGCCCAGAACCCAGGGAGGAGGAACGAGCTGGCCGGTGGAGAATGAGGGCTCTGGCCACCCTCCAGGCCACGCAGCGGCCAGCGCTGCTGGGAAGGTTTGCTCCTAGGACAGAAGGGAGGAGCGAACAGAGAGGGGGAAGCTCGGCTCGGCCCAGGTCCAGAACCGGGACCAGGCCTGGCTGGCTGAGGGTCTGACCCAGTTCAGCCATCTCTCCAGCCTCACCCCTGGCCGCCAGGCTGACCCTGGCCTACTTATGCCAGGCTCTCTGGCCCCGGCCTTTGCACAGGCTGCACCTCATGCCGACTGTCCTCCTGCACCCTCCATCTGCCCCAAGGTCGCCTCCCACTCCATCCACTGAGTCAACACGCCCAAGGGGTCAGAGTCACCAGCCTCTGAGCTCTGCTCTCTCCCTCTAGTTCCAGGCATAACCACTGATAGATACAGATAAACCAGCAATCAGGAAAGCCAGCTTCTAAACCCTGGCCTCTTCTCCCTGGGTCTGAGCTTGGGGCTGGGGCACGTCCTGTCTTCAGGACACTGAAGTTTGAGCCAGGCACTACCAGGACAGCCTGAGCCTCCCAGCTGCCCCCCAGTCTGCCCTCTTCCCTCTGCCCCTGCCAATCTCGCTCCCCCCGCCATTCTCCACCCTGGGCCTAGGTTCCAGTGCTACGAGCTCCTTGTGGTCCACTCAGGGCCTCTGCACACACTGTTCCATCCACACATGCACACCTGGAGAATTCTGGTCACCTTTCAAGACTCAGCCCAAGTACCTCCCACCTGTGCGACATTGTTCCTCCCCTTACCTCCACAGTCCTGGAACCCCTGTGACAGCGCCTGTTACATTGTACCCCATCTGCATATGACTCGTCTGTCTCCCCAGCCTACACCCCTCCAGGACAGAGCCCATGTCCAGCTCCTCTCTGTATCCCTAGTGTCCAGCATTGGGGAGCGGGGGTGGATTCAGTGAATTTGGGTCGAATGAGCCAACACAGATGATGCATGAGGAATTCCTTCACTGATGGGAAAAACAGGTTCAAAGAGTGCCCAGGACTCCCAAGGGGGATCAGCTTTCCATGTCAGAGCTGCACCAGCTCTCAGGTCTCCTGAAGGCCAGGGCTCGCCCCTTCCCACTAGATCAGGCCTCTCTCTTTCTCTCTCTCTCCCCTCCTCCCCTCCTGTTCCTGATGCTGCCCGTGGAAGACTCAGCTAAAGCCCTGGAGCTCTCTGCTGTGGCCCAGCCCTTCTCTAGCTCCTGACGGAGACTTGGCTTTAGTTTCGCGATGTCCCCCTAAGCTGTGAGACCTGGACAGGCCATGTCACCTCTCTGGTCTGCATGGTCCTTGTGTGGAAGGAAGAGATAATGTGCCAGGGCCTCTGGGAGGATCAAATGAGACACGGCCGCATGGACTAGCACTTGGCATACTTCAATGCACTGTGTCGCTGCGGGATGTCAGCACGGATGTGTGGGTCACATCTACTATGTGCCTCCCCTGCCAGGAGGGTTACAACAATTCAGGGTTCCTGTCCCCAAGGAACTTCATGGTCTACTGCAGCCAACAGACACAAGGCAGCATGGAATATGAGTCATTCCAGCAAGAGGGACACAAAGAAGCCTTCACAAAGGCCTGGACCCAGAATTCAGCTGTGCTTTAGGAGAGAAAGGCCACTCCAGGCAGAGGGAATAGCTCAAGCAAAGGCTCAGAGGCAGGAAAGCACAAGTTGATTCAGGCCCAGCCTGGCACAGTGGGATTCCACAGACTGAGCATGGGGGCACTGACCCGGGTCAGAACAAGGGCAGGGGAGCACCCACCAGGGAGGTCAGGGAACCCAGTCTTCCAGCAGGTCAGTCAGACCTGAGTTTGAATCCCAGCTGCGCGACTTAGCGCTGTGTGTCCTTGGGCAATTTACTAACCCCTCTGAACTGCTATCAGCCCTTCCTGGTTCCAGCCTCTAAGGTGGCATCTGCCCCGGGGCCTGCCCCATAGGAGCTCTATCTATCCTCACCTTGGAAACAGTGTGTACCTCCTTCCGGGAGGGTGTGCCCTGATCTGCTGTCCCTGGACCTGCTGGAGGTGGCAGGGACAGGCCAGGGGTGCGTGGGCAGAGTAAGGGCTCATCTTGCAGCAGGCCACAAGGAGCCAGCTACAGCGGGGGCAGATAGCACTGAGCCTTCCGGGACAGTTCAGCCACCGCAGCCAGGAGGAAACAGGAGACAGTTTCAGTCCCATTTTTTAGATGAGAACAAAAAAGGAACATGTACAAAACCTGCAGCCCATGAGCTGGACCTCAAGCCTCGAGCCTTCTCATCACACCAGGGCTTCCCAAGGCAGCCCCCACGTTAGTGCTGTGATCATTCTAGGGGTCGCTCTACATTGCTTTACGTGGCAGTAAATAAGTCAGTAAGAAAGTTATTCCCCATCCACTTCTCTCTCAAGGAGAACTCAGTTCAGTCCAGCAAGTCTCGAAACCCTCACGGCCCTTGCCCACCTACTTAACAAAGGAAGAGGCAGCCCCAGGCTCACAGCAACAGCACCTGGCTGCAACGGAATGGATTTTTCTGTTGTTTTCATTCAGTTTTAAGATTCTTCCAGTTACCTTGTACTTAGAGAGTAATACTGACTTTCCATTTAGAGTAAATGCACAGCTTCCTTTCAAAAATATCAAGGAAGAAGGAAGGTGATTTCAAGAAATCTGTTAAGTTCCTGGTGGTGCAGGCGGGAACCGGAACCGCAGCATTACATCACACCTGGAGGGCAGGGTGCTGCCCAGGAAGAAGCCAAGACTGCGTTCCAGAACTGTGTGGCAGGGGAAAGTCACCTCACCTCTCTGAGCCTTGGGGCTTCCTCTAAGGGGTGGGATAACAGAGCCAGCACTCAGGGGGCCAAGAATAGCCGAGCCCATCTGAAAAAGAGCAGCTGGAGGACTCACACTCACAGGTGACAAGACCTTTCACAAAGCTCTAGTGATTGACACAGTGTGGGGCTGGCATAGGGTAGACAAACAGACTAGAAAGCCCTCCAAGACAAGGACACCTGATTTTGACAAAAGGTAACATCACAGTGCATTAGGGAAAGGATGGTCTTTTCAATGCATGGTGCTCAGTTGACTAGCTATCCGTGTGGGAAAAGCTTCATCTTGACCCTGAACGCACACCACACTCAAAAGCAATTCCACATAGACTGCAAATCTAACCGAAAGGTAAAACAGTGAAGCTTTTTGAAGAAAATATTAGAAAAAGAGCATATCCAAATGGCCAATAGATGGAAGGAAAGTGCTGGACTTCACTAATCATCAAGGAAATGCAAATTAAAAGCACAATGAGATACCACTACGCCCTGACCGGAATGGCTGCAGGGGAAAACACCACACACACACACACACACACACACACACACACACACACACACTCTCTCTCTCTCTCTCTCTCTCTCTCTCTCTCTCTCTCTCCCTCTCTCTCTCTCTCTCTCTCCCCCAAGTCCAGCTCTTCCACGTTGGCGGTGGGAGTGTCAACTGATACAACCACTTTGCAAAAACATCTGACCGCATCAATTAAAGCTGGACAAATGCATACTCTATCATTTAGTAATTCTACTCCTAGTAGATACTGAACAGAAACACGTGCACATGTTCACCAAAAAGCAAGTACAAGAATGTTTAGTGTCGTAGTATTTGTCATAGATAAAAATCAGAAACAACCCAAAATGTCCATCACCAGAAGAAAGGATGAATATGGTGTTTAATGGAATATTATACAGTAATGAAAACGGACAAACTATTGCTGCATGCAACTCATGGGTGGCTCTCATGAGCACAATAGTAAACAAGAGAACAATACTTTGATTCCACTGATGTAAAACTGAAAAGCAGATATAAGCCATCTATGGTGAGTTGAAGGCAGGATGGTGGCTGCCTTTGCGGGTAGTGACTGGAAGGGGTAGGAGGGGGGCTTCTGGGGTTCCAGTAACACTGCTCCTTGATCTGGGTGGTGGCTGCATGGATAGGGTCACAGAGTTATGTATCTATGACTTAAGCATTGTTCTGTAGGTCAGTTGTGCTTTAATAAAATCTTAAACAGAAAAAGCCTGTGCAGGGGCCCTGGGAAGAAGGCCTAGCTGAATCTAGTGACCCCGATCCCACCAGTTTTGGGGACATTACGTACCCGTAGGGCTCTGTCTGGCACCCAGGGTGGGAAGACCCAGGGGGTGTAGAGCAGGGAAGAAGCCCGGGCTGGATCACAGCACTAGTCCGGGCTCGGCCTTTTTCATGCACAGGCTGTGACCTCCTGCGAGCCGCCTCCTCTGTCTCTCAGGACACCTGTGGCTTTAACCCTTGAGGTGCTCAAGTCCAAGAGAGGATCCCACAAGGTCGGGGTGGCAGCCCCACACCCCACTGGGCACACACCTCCAAAGCTTCCTCTCTGAGGAGGGGGTACCAACCAGCCAGGCCCCTTCCTCAGGAGATGTTCTCGGTCCTGAGGGCAGGCAGGGCGCTCAGAGAAAGGAACTGAGCTGAGGCAGAGTGGCGGTGTGGGTGCGGGAGGAGACCACAGGCAAGGCTGCCCAGGATCCCAGCCAGAGGTCCCGGAAGGCCAGGCGCGGGGATCGGGCTTCATCCTGAGGTGATGGAGAGCGGGAAGGGTGCTGAGCAGGGGAGGGACTTGAGATCCACCTGGCTGCCACATGGAGAATGCACTGGAAAAGGACACGACCAGGGCAGCAAAACCGGAAGGCAGGCCAGAGAGCCTGTGTGCCCACGTGTGAACGCAGAGCTGGGTGGGAGGCAGGCCCAACTCTACCTGGGGACCAGCCAGTTGTGGGAGTGAAAGGAGACTGCAGGAGGCCTGCTGCGGGTCCCTCCTCTGTGCCGCAGTTCCCACATGCCCATGGCGCAGCATGGCCTGGCAGAGTGGGTGTCATCCAGGGCCGGCTGAGGGAGCCAAGGATGCCCGACAGACAAAGCTCCCTGACCCCGGCCCCGCTCCCTCAACCTCCCACCACATCCCACTCCAGGCAACAGAGCCCCTCCCCTATGCCACACGCCCAGGGAAGGGCTGAACAGCTACAGCTTGTAATTCAGGGAACAGTCAATTCCAACGCGCTCGTCTTCTCTGGCACCCCTCTGGGCTGGTCCTGAGCTGACACGAGGCGGTCAGATCCTCACGGCAGTCCCAGGGAGGAGAGGCACAGGGTGACAGGCACAGGCCAAGAACTAAGCCAGACACACTGTGGTCAGTGGTCCCAGAAGCAATGCATGTTGCAGGTGGGGCTATAGGGGCAGGAAGAATGGTGGTGTCTCTCCAAGATGGAACTGGACAGAGCAGGGCTGGAAGGCTAGGCGGGAACCTGCAGGGGGAGCACGCAGGCAGGATGCACTGCAGGTGCAGGGAAGGCCAGGGTGCAGGGCTTTGAGTGGGGAAAGCTGGCAGGACCGGCTTTGCAAGACTGGGATGCCGGCTTTGGGAAGTGGGCTCTCACTGAGGGCAGGGGGCAGCCAGGGAGGGGTGGAGGGGTGAGACCGAGCGTCAGGTGCTGAAGTAGTAACGCGGGCCAGGGAGAGCCTCAGCCAGAGCCAGGGCAGGGAAGGCCAGAGGCCAGGGAGGGGGCCTGGAGCCTCAGAGTTTGGGTTTTATCAATGAGTTCCTTCCCTTTTATTGTAGAGCCACTCCCACTCCTCTCTTGCCCCACGAGCCACCGTTTCAATAACATGCTCAACACATCTCTCTCTGTCGACTGTGGTTGTGTTGTGGCCTCCCAGGACCCCATCTCCCCTATGCACCATGTGCTGAGGAACGGATGGCAGGGTGGCGGGGGAGAAGGGGCGAGAAGCGTGAGCTGCGCCGGGGCCACGGGGGCTCTGGCAGCAGAACCAGGGGGCCAGGCCCAGTGAGTCACTCTGGCCAAGGCCGAGCAGGCGTCACCGGGACTGGGAAATCCTGTCTTTCTTCTCCACTGCCCTCCCCTTATGGTTTCTATCTGTGTCCAATCCAGTCTCCACCCAGCTGCAGTGATCTTTCTAATACTAAACCCGACCAAGCGCTCCGTGCTAAGAGACAAGTGGGTCTGGAGGGCAGGGCCAGGCATGTTTGGGGCTCGGGGTCCCTCGCTGGTCCTGGGGGACAGCGGTCCTGGGGTGCTGATGTCCCCCGGCCGGCCGTGTATATGAGGGGAAAGCTAGCCTCGGGGCTGGCTCGCTGTGTGGCCCTGGCTGAGTCCCCAGGCCTCTGCCCCTCAGCGGTTCCCACTGGGACTTGGGTGTTGTGAGGAGGGGGCCGGGGAGCCTCAGTAAGCAGGTGAGATCCAGCTGGATCTGCCGGGCATCAGCAGGGACAGGAAGAAGCTGGGAACCCTCGTGGGCAGCAGGCTGGCCAAGGCTCGGCATCGGGCAGGGTGAGCAGCTGGCTTGGGCACTGAAAGTCACTGGGCCTGGGAAACCCAGCCCAGCAGCATATCTGGTGAGAAAGTGCAGAGGGAGGGGCAGGTGCCACTGAGCTCCAGAGCAGCAGCGGCTCTTCCTTACCCTACTGGGGCAGGGTTGACACCTGCAGCTCACAGGTGCTGCTCACTCCCCACAGGGGAAACAACCTACAAAAATGAGACTTGATCAGGTCACTGAAGCTGCCTCAGCTCCACTGGGCTGTGTGACCTCAGGCAAGACCCTGCCCTCTCTGGCCTGCAGGCTCTCACCATTGAAAGGTGGAGAGGGGGACACTTCTTGCTCTTTTCCAATCAGCTATGTTTGTCACCAGGACAGCCTCTTTTTCTGCTTCCTGCATAGGTAGTCTGTGCCTCTCGCACCACCTGCCTCCAAGAATCAAGGTTGGAAACCTGGTGGGATGGTGCCCATTTCTCAGACTGGGAAACTGAGGCTCAATTCCTAGGTCAAACTCCTGCACACCCTCAGAAATGAGCTGTACTGTTCTCATTGCACAGATGAGGCCCAGGGGGCACAGAGAGGGAAGAGGTGCATTCAGGACAGTCAGGAGCCTGTCTCATGTCAGAGCTCTGCTCTGCCTGGCCCACCACTCCCTCCCTCAAGCAAAGGCAGTGACCCACTCATCAGCTCCAGGGAGTCCCACTCAGCTGCATGCCCCCATTCAACCTTCCCACACCTGCTCTGTGCCTGGCCAAGGGGGCAGCGAAAAGTCGGACCAGGCTCAGCCCGGGAGGTCAGCCTGGTGGAGGAGAGACAGCAACCCCAGCACCAGCCAGAGAGATCTGCTCTAAGAGGGCAGTGATGCATTCAGACGGGGCAGGAAAGGCTCAAGGAGGAGGCGGCATCTAAGCAGGAGCTCATAGGGTGGGCTGTGATTTTTAAGAGACAGAAGTGGAAGGTTCAGAGGAAGACGGAACCTCCTGGGAGGAGGAAACCATTTAGGCAAGGCGGGAGGACAGGGTGCAGGGGAGAGGAAGAAAGGGCTAGCACGGCAACGCTGCCACAGCCAGGTTATGGGGACCCTGAAAGCCAGGCTAAGGACTCGGGAGTGTGCCAGGGTGTGAGCTGGGCTCCTGGAGGATTCACAAGAAGTCTGGATGGAAAGGAGGCCAGGACGCAGGCAGGGAGACCAGGCTGTAGAAATGGACCTGCAAAGCATGGCCTTGGCCATGGAGATCCAATGGAGACCCACACTGGGGCAGGGTCCACAGCACACAGCCAGGCGCTGTCTGGGAGTTTGGCTGGGGGTCCTTCCTTGGAGGCACCAGGAGGCTCACGACCTCCCAGGATGACAACCACGTCTCTGGGCAAGTGGCGTGTTGGCGGCACTTCCGGGCTCCAGGCGCTGCTCTGCCCCATGTCATATTCCTGCCCGAAGCAGCCTTGAACGCCAGTGCCTCCTCCTCCCCATGCCCAGAGGAGAAATCAGAGCCTCGGAATGTCCCGTCCACATCCTTATCTTCAGATGGGGAGAATGAGGCCAGAAAGGGACAAGAACAGTTACTCTTTGTGCCTCAGAGTTCTCATCTATGAAATGCAGGTCTCCCGCTCTGCTGGCTCAACCTGCCCTCACCCCTGGCTCCCCTCACACATCTCTGCTCTAGGCAGGACTTAGCCCCAATTGTCCTTGGTATACCCATCTGCAAAATGGGGCTCCCGGCCTGGCCTTCACAGGGTGACGGTGGGGATCAAGTGACCCTGCACAGCACTGGGGCTAGTGAATGAATGTCTGAGATGCACTCCACTCTGGAAGGCTTAACCTACTCTTATGTTAAGGACCCCAGGATGGGGTCTGGTCTCTGGGTCAACCCGTGGGGACACGCCAGCACGCTCCCCTCTTCCAAACATCCCTGAGCTCTGCCTCAGGCTGGGCTCAGGGCCAGAGATGCAGCAGCCCAGGCTCTGCCGGCAAAGGCTCCTAGGCTGAGGCGGAAGCAGACACTAAGGGTGACCCCCTCGGGGAATCAGCTGTGGGCACCCAGGAGGGGGATCTCTGAGAATGGCGCCTGCAATGACACTGCAGTTGGCTCCTGTGGTAGGCTGAATAACTGCCCCCGAAAATGTCAACATCCCAATCCCTGGAACCTGAGAATGTTACCTTATACGGCAAAAAAGACTTTGCAGATGTAATTAAGGATCTTGAGATGGAAAGATTATCCTGGATAATCCGGGTGGGCCCTAGATGTAATCACAGGTGTCCTTAAGAGGGGGACAGAGGGAGATTTGACTCCAAAAGAGGAAAAGGCAATGAGGTTACGGAAGTAGAGAGAATGGGGTGATGAGGTCATGAGGAACGCAGACAGCCACAAGGAACAGAGGCTCCCCTGGAGCCTCCAGAAGCAGCCAGCCTGACACCTTAATTTTAGCTCATAAGACTCTTTTCAGACTTTTGACCTCCAAAACAGCAAGAGAATAAATTTGTGTTCATTTATTACAGCAGCGAAAGGAAATGAACACCATTAGTATCATTCCTGTGGGTAAGTATGCAGTCTCACACCTCTCTCCTGCTCAAGGAAGTGAGTGAGCGAGGATGAACTGCTCCAATGGAAAACAAAGCCAACCCAAACTTCAGTGTCTTAGTTACTATATTATTAGTAACACACCAGTTGAGTCCTACCACCTCACCCTGACTAGCAGAAGTTACCCAGCAGTGGACAACGGGGCAGGGGCTGGCTGGGCAGGGGCAGGCAGATCAGGCCAGCAGGCTCTCTGCCTTTTGTCCCCCAGGCTGCAAGATCCTGAGGCCATCCTGGGCGTACCCTGAAAGTGCTGGCCAGCTGGGTACCAATGAATGGGCTTGGTCTAGTCCGGCCACCAGTCCCCTGTCTCACAGCTGACCACATGCACCACTGTGGCAGAAAACCACAGTCCACGCCCACAAGCCACCATAGCCTCAGCCAGTGGCACCCTCATACCCCTAGTCCTGGGAAAGCTGAGACCCCTAGAAACACATCCCTGAACAATTAGAACAGGGAGCAATAGCTCGGCCCATTACAGGCCAGCAAATGTTCACATTTCGCAACTTCCTACGTCCAAGCCTGAAGGCTGGCTTCCTAAAAAAACTTGGATTAGAACCCCAAAGGGACTTGGCCCATTTTGCCATTAGTGAACAGGGAAAGGCAAGGCCTGAGGCCAAAGTGAAGTCAGCAGCTCGGCCTGAACTAAAGTGAGGCAATCCCAGGGCATCGCCATCAACCCAGGGAGGAGGAGAAGCTGCAGAGTCTGGGGCCCTCAAGGCAAGGCCCGGGAGGACCACTGCCAGCCAAGGAATGTTTTGAGCAGAAAGGGCGAGGCATGAAGGGGCAGAAGAGGTCTCCGGAGGGGCTAGAGGGGTGGAGGGGAGGGGGTTCTAAAGGCACTCAAAACACTTGAGGACCCTGGGGCAGAGAAAGTCAGGCGTGAGGTGAGAAGACCAGCAGCAGACAGACTTCTCACCTGCCAGGCCCCAGATAGTGAGCCCCGCCACAGGAGGGCTGAGAAGGCCACAGTTCTTAACCACTGAAGCCAAGAGGGGCTTCCACTTCAATGGGAGAGACCCTGTTTCCTTTCACCCTTCTCCTCCCAAAGTCGGCCCCTCCTTCCTCTGGGTTGTCCCTCCCCCAGGGAAGAAGGGATTAAGTGGTGCTGACTGTTAGGTACTATTAGTTATAATGACTACCAGACACCATGTACTTCGTAAAGCACTTTTAGTGATGTGATTTAACTTCATCATCAACCCCTAAATCCCTATAGGCAGCATTTACCCCCATTTTGCATATGAGGAAACTGAGACTCACAGGGGAAGTTCCCTGCCTCAAGGTCACGTGCAGAGCCAGTCTCAGCGAGGAGGAGGCGTGACACAATGACAGGCCCTGCAGGTAGGAGAGGTCATGGAGACAGGCTTCCCTGTGGCCACTGGGGGCTCCGGGAGGGCCACCTGTTCAGGGATCAGGGCTTCAGGGCTGTCCTGAGAGCCCACAGGGAAGGCAGGGGCAGAAGCAGCCAGAGACAGCACTGGCCTGGGAGCAGTGGCCTGGATGTCATCCCCAAAAGCCCACAGGCCTCTCACACTTCATCGACTTCCCCCAAACCTGCTCCACCCCCAGTGGTGGCTCCATATCAGATAGGGCTGCCCTACCCACCCTTCCCCATGCTCCACTACCCCCTCCTGTGCCGGCTCTGGGAAGCCCTATCAGATGCCCTCCTCAGGTGCCAAGCCTAGCCCTGGGTGCGGAGCTGGGGAGGGGAGAGGCGAGGGGAAAGAGGAAGGGGCCTCTCCCTGCTTGGGCCTCCCTAGCAACTCACCCACCACAGAGCCAAAGATGACACTTCTGGGATGCACATCTGATGATTTAATGCCCCTCCTCATGGGCTATCATTCAGTTACATGTTTCCAGGCCTCTACCCATCTATTCCTTGGGCCTACAGTGCCCTGCCCTTTCTTTTCTGCTTGGTGAACTTTTCATCCTTCAGCACCCAGCACCAATATATCCTTTGCAGTGAAACCTTCCCCAGCTCCTGGGCAGGGACTGGCACCCAGCACTGGGTGCAACTCTGGGCAGGGGCTTCTCGGTTTGACCCATCTGCCTCGTCAGTCAGAAGAGAGGTTCCTCAGGGCAATGACCCCACCTAAGCACATCGACGTCCAGGCTCCCAGCTCTGGCCTGAAGCAGCAACAGCTGGGCCCAGCTTGCCCCACCCTCAGCCTGGGAAAGCAGCCAGGCTTCCCCACCCCCACCCCAGGACTCTGGGGACTGCAGCAAAGGCTAGGCCCAAAGACCCTGGGTGGGAGGCTTTCAATCCTTGCAGCAGAATACATTAGTTTCTTCAGGAGGCCTCACACTCATAGGGTAGGCTGAGCCCCACACTCAAACACCCTCCCTTCCAGGAAGTCTGCCCAGATTTCTCCCTCCCCAGAATCCTACAAATAACTGCCCTGGGCACTTCTCTCTTCGATGCTGGTGTAGAGAGAGGATTCTGGTTTGAGAGCCAGGGCAACTCAGCTGCAAATTCTGGTTCAGCAACCCTGAGAGAGAGAGTAGGTCACTTCACCCTCTGTGCCTCACTCTCCTCCACCCTGTGGGGTCTGGGGCTGAATCCCACCACAGGAAATGAAGCCTGGCGAGAACTTGGCACCTGTTAACGATCCGTCCTGCTTCACCTCTGGAACCCAGGTGGGTCTCCTCAGACTCCCAACTCTGAAAGGTGGTGGCAGGATCAGAGCAGCCCAAGATCCATTCTCCCCCAGCTGTCCCTGCCTCCCTGGCCCCCTCACACACACACCCAAGCCCAGCAGCCCAGGAGAAAAGGCCCCTATTCAACCTGGGAAGATGGTGAGGAAGGAAATCGATTGTGGCCTTGCCCCCTTTCCCAAGCCGGGGGACGGAGGATGGGGAGGTACCCGGGAGGGGTTGTGGAATTGAATGGGTGGAGGCCTGGGAAGGGACACGAAAGGGGAACTGTGAGGAAGAGGAGGGCAAGGGCCGGTCAAGCCCCGGGAGGTAAACCCCGGCGCGTAAGCACCATGAAACCAGCTCCGGACACTCGGGTTTAGTGGGAAGAGGCCCCTAGCCTCGAGCGGGGGTGGGGACGAAGCCCCGGGGCCGGGGCGGATCCTGGAGGTCCCCGCCCCCCCCCTCCCCGGGCCTTAAAGCCAGCGCTCACCTCCTTCCTCCCCGGCTGCAGGATGTGCAACCCCACACCCACCGATTCGCGCTCACAGGGCACGCGCTGGCCCTCGCTGCACCCGTAACACACACACACACACACACACACACACACCTCCGAAACACACACATGAACACACGCGCGCTCGCACACGCCTCCCTCTGCGCAGCGCCTCCTACCTGCCGCGCCGCCGCGGGTCCAGCGGACTCGGGGATGCCGGGCTCGGTGCTGGCACTGGAGCGGAAGCTGGACCAACCCCCTCAGCTGCCTCTGGCTCCGGCCGGAGATCAGCTGGGGCTGGCCTGGGGCGGGGCTCGAGCTAGGACTCCCGGGCGGCCGGGCCCGCCCAGCGGCCTCCGCCCATTGGGGGACAGAGGCGTGGTTTCCAGCAGGGCGGGAGGGCCAGGATTGCAGCGCATGCGAAGTGGCGCCGAGCTGTGAGGTGAACGGGCAGGAAGGTGGCTACAGAGTTCCCGCTGGAGAGTAGGCGAGGATTTGGGGGCCTGCGCGGCGCAGCCCGACCCCTCTCGGCTTGATCGGGCCCGCGTTCTCCGGTCCCTCCCTCCCAGCATCTCCGGGAGCTCCCCAGAGCCCAGCCTAGGTCGGCACCGAGGCAGGAGGCTGGGAAAAGAAGGACTCGAAGAGGCGAGCGCCCATCTCTTCCCTATCTCCATGTCCATATCCATCCCCAAGATTCTGGATGGAGGAGCGGGACCCAGACCCCAGGAGTCACAAGGAGGGCCCTTGTCAGATGGGGAAAGCAAGCTCCAGGCCCGTATTGAGTATTTACTTACTCAATATGCTATGATGGGGCGACAGCAGGAGGGGCATATTTCCCACATAAGACTGAGAAGGTTTGTGAGTGACCAGCTCTAGCACACAGTAGGGGCTCTGGGACGGCAGAGCAGACGTGTTTGCTATGCTCATCCGAGGCCTGTGTCAGCCCACTTCGCAGATGGAGAAGCTCAGGCCCTCTCATCTCTCCTTCCAGTGTTCCCAGTGTACCTCTAAGTCACTCTGACCAATCGGCCCCCCTTTTGTATTTCCGACTGTTGGAGCCACAAGAGGAGTGTTTTGTGGTGGTTGCAAGAATGTACACTGGACTCGCTGCCTGGGCTCATATTAGCTGTGTGACCTTGGACAAGTGACCCAAACTCTCTGTGCCCCAGTCACCTCACCTATAAAATTATTATAGTAGCACCCACTCCATGCTGTTGTTGTGGGGATTAAATGGACTGAGCCATGTAAAACCCCTAGAGTGGGCCCTGACTCAAAGTAAGTGCTCTCGATGTTATTTCAATCTAGCCCAACCCCCTCATTTTCTGAAGACACTGGGTCCCAAGAACAGAGACATGTACACATGGCTGGTTAGAAGCCCAGCCATCCTAGGATGTTAGAACTGGAAGGGCCCACCTCAGAGCCCATCTCTGGCAGCTCCCACCTTCTCTGACAGATGAGGAAAGAGACCTAGAGAGGGACAGTGACCTGTCCAGGGCACCCAGCCTGGTGTAGTGGGGGAGGCATTGACCCTGCTCTTGTTGGAGGTTGAGATGGAGAGGTTTCCAGACAAGCCAGGAAGAGCTTGGTCTCCCAAAAAATTGGGGGAAGGGGCGGAGCTCTGATGATGCTCTGGCCCCAGGTCCCTGCTGGTCGGTTGCTATAAACTGATTCACCAAATGGTGCCATCATGGTGCCTGCTGTGCAGGTGCTTTTCCCATGTAATTCTCACAACCACCCTTGGCAGGAGCCCTCATTAGCCCCATTTTACAGATGATAGAACTGAGCCTCAGGAGATGCCCCGGTCACACAATCAGGAAATGGAAGAACTGGGATCCTCCCTACCCTGTCTGACTCCACTCATGCCCTTCCCCTCTTCCTCCTCCTCTATCCCCCTCCTCCTCTTCTCTCCCCCAGGGAAAGGCCACCTCTGATGGCTTCCTGACTGGCTGTCCAACCTCTGCTGCATCTCCCTGTAACTGGGAGCTCATTTCCTCACAGGGAAGCCCTTTCTACTTGTCTTGGGAGAGTCTCTGTCACCCAGAGCTGTGACCTAGTTCCCTCTTCCTAGCTCTGCAAGACTCCATAGCCTCCACCCCACCAGAGCCCTGGAGAGAATCTTCTTTGCTACAGGCCAACAAACCCCTATCTTCACTGCTCCTGTATGTAACGAGTTTCCCAAGTGAAATCCTTATAATAATAATTTCTTTAAAAAATCCCAACAGATCTAATTGTCTAGCTATTGTTTGAGAACCCTAAAGGAAGTTCCTTGGCATGGTAAATGGCTCAACATGAAGGCTCCTAACGCCTGGTGTCTTGGGGTAAAATATTCAAGTAACCATTCAAGTTCCCCCACACCCATCTAGCCAAGGGGACGGGATCGCAGGGAGAGGAGTGGAGTTGGACATACAGAACTTTTCAGGACATGCAGAACTAATAGTATTCTCCTGAGAGTTTGGGAAATGGGAGAGTCACACTGGACTCCAGGGGAGAGCACACACCATGGAAAATAGGGATATGAAGGACAAAATGAACTTTGAGTTGCTCTTAATTCCATGCTACTCTGAAACACTGCTTATATTTTGTTAGTATCCTGGATATTATTAAGAACCAGCCAAAACCAAGTGGGATTTATTCAGGAATACAAAGTTGGTTTAATAACAGGAAATCCATTAATAGCATTAGTTTGCTAGGGCTGCCATAAGAAAGTACCACAAACTGGGCAGCTTAAACACAAACTTATTGTCTCACAGATCTGGAGGCTAGAAGTCCAAGATCAATGTGTCATCAGGGTTGGGTCCTTCTGAGGGCTGTGAGGGACAATCTGCTCCATGCCTTTCTCCTAGCTTCAGGTGGTTTGCTGGCAATCTTTGGCACTCCTTGGCTTGTAGATACAACACCATGATCTATGCCTTCATGTTCACATGTGTTCTCCCTGTGTGTCTGTCTATCTCTGTGTCCAAATTTCCCCTGTTTATAAGGACACCAGTCATATCGGATTAGGGTCCTTCTAATGACCTCATTTTAATTTGATCACTTCTGTAAAGACCCTATTTCCAAATTTACATTATGAGGCACTGGAAGTTAGACTTCAACATCTTTGGGGGGATACAATTCAACCCATAACAAGTATGCACCATATTAATGAACCTAAGGGGAAAACCATGATTTTTTTCTATAGATGCCAAGATAGCCTTTAACAAAATTCAACACTGATTCACAATAAAAACATTCAATGAAATAGGAAGTGAGGGATACGTTCTCAACACAATAAAATGTAGTCCTAAGGCCGACATCTTATTTAATCAAGAAACACTGGAAGCACTTCCACTAAGACCAGAAAAAGGCAAGAATAACCTCTATCTACACCACTATTCCACATCGTACTAGAGGTATTAGCCAATGCAATTAAACAAAATAAATCAACTTAAGGCCTAAGACTGAGTAAAGAAAAAAAAACCGATATCTATTTGCAGATAATATAATGTTATACCTGAAAAAAAAAGAAAAACCGGAGAACCAATGATAAAACTAATTCAAATAGTGAAAGAGTTCAGTGAAGTAGCAGGATTCAAAATTAAAATACAAAATTCAATGGCCTTTATATATACAAATAATAAACAAAGGTCATAAGGGTAGATAAAACCCATTTCATAATAAAAACAAAAAAAGATTAAGTGCTTAGGAACAAATTTAATGAGAAATGCATAAAACCTACATGAGGAAAATTTTAAAACATTCTTGAAAGACACCAACTAAGAACAAATGGAAAGATATCCCCTGTTCTTGGATTTTATGACTCAACATTATAAAGATGTTAGTTCTCCCTAAGTTAATTTGTAAATTCAATACAATCCCAATAAAAATACCAGCAAGCTCTCTTAAGAAGATAGACAAGATGCAAAGTCCATATGGAAAGATAAACATGCAAGAATGGGAACACTGAAAAAGCAATACTATGAGGAGGAAATAGCTTTAGCAGACATAAAACAATAAAAGCTTCTATAATTAAAAATGGGTGGCTGGGCTTCCCTGGTGGCGCTGTGGTTGAGAATCTGCCTGACAATGCAGGAGACACGGGTTCGAGCACTGGTCTGGGAAGATCTCACATGCCGCGGAGCAACTGGGCCCGTGAGCCACAATTACAGAGCCTGCGCGTCTGGAGCCTGTGCTCTGCAACAAGAGAGGCCGCGATAGTGAGAGGCCCGCGCACCGCGATGAAGAGTGGCCCCCGCTTGCCACAACTAGAGAAAGCCCTCCCACAGAAACGAAGACCCAACACAGCAATAAATAAATAAATAAATAAATAAATAAATAAAATGGGTGGCAGACTTCCCTGGTGGCGCAGTGGTTAAGAATCCACCTGCCAATGCAGGGGACATGTGTTCGAGCCCTGGTCCGGAAGATCCCACATGCCGCGGAGCAACCAAGCCCGTGTGCCACAACTAGTGAGGCTGCGCTCTAGAGCCTGTGCTCCGCAACGAGAGAAGCCCGCGCCGCAACGAAGAGCAGTCCCCGCTCGCTGCAACCTGAGAAAGCCCACACGCAGTAATGAAGACCCAATGCAGCCAAAAATAAAATAAACAAATAAATAAACAACCGCCTCACTCTCCCCAGGACCCCTTCTGCCCCTCAGATCCCTTCTCCCACAGCCAACTGAACTTTCTAGAATACAAATCCAATCTCTTATCTATAGCTTCAAACTCTTGAGACCAGGAGTAAAGAAAGAAAAAAAAAAAAAGACATTTTAAAAACGTCGTTTCTGTGTTCTTGGGAGTATGAGAACTAACCTTTCGGAAAGACTGCTCTTCAGCTGGGAAAATAGGTTAATGGGCCTGTTTGTTCCTCCAAGGCCAGGCTGAGTCTAGGCTGGAGGGGAGGAGAGGGTCGTCACCACTACAGAATCATTCTGCGAATGACCGTCCCAGGGTGGAGAGAGGCCAGCTCTAACAACTGTACGACGTTGAGTCAAGGCTAACACATTGAGAGTTCTCCACCCCCACCGCGAAAGCCGGGCAGCCAGCCCGGGAGCCCCCTTCAAAGCCGGTGGTTCTGCTCTCCCGGCTTCAGCCTCGGGCTCAGAGCCCAGCCTTGACGGGCGGAGTCCTCACTCTGCTTGGGCAGCGCCGGGTGGGGCTTCACTCAGGGCCCGAGCAAACACTCGAAGCAGTTATCGTTCAAACCCCAGAGCGTCCGCTCCCCAGGGCTGCATTCCGAGCTGGGGTCGGGCCTGGGTCCCTCACTGTGCGACGCTGGAGCCACTGCGCCTTTCTGGCCCGCTTTCCCTTCCACTGGGGCTGGGGGCAGGGAAGGCATCTCTCCGGGCCCTTCAGGCTCGGACTTGGTCTCCCCGGAGTCATTATTTGCTCTTTTCTTCCGGGTTTGAGGGAGGGGATAGGTATGGCATCTGGGTGGGGGAAACTGAGGTAGGGCCTTACCTTTGAGCTCCACCCTCCCCTCCTGCCTCGAAGGGTTACTGCCTCCTGCTCCCAAGTGCCGCTGAGATGGGTTGAGGGGGTTTTCCCTTGCTGAAGACACAAATAATGTCATGGCTGTGTGTGTGTGTGTGTGTGTGTGTGGCAAACTGCTGTCTGCCTCCTTCTCTCTGGAGCCTAGAGACCTGGCCTCTGGCCTTGTGCCGCTGCAGCCTTCGGCTCTGGGTGTGGTGGACGTCAGGCACGGTGCCCGGGGCAGTGGTCAGGGCCCAGGGATGGCAGGCAGGAGGCCTGGTCATTTACTTACCTGGGCCTCAGTCTCCACCTCTGCCCAATGGGGATGATAATAATCCCTGTTCCCTGGATGGGGGGAGGATACAAGGAAGTCAGGGGCTTGGAGGTGCTTTATAACATGATGTCTCGACGTATTAATTTAGATGTTTAAAAATATCTTAACATTTTTTTCTTGCATCGCTTTTAGATTCGGTCCTAGGTACATTTTTATTTCTATTATAAATGGTACTTTTACAAATGACTTTTCCTGATCGCTTGTTACTACTATATAGAAGTTAAATTGATTTTTGTACATTGATTTTGTACTGGAAGACTTGGTACATTTAAAAATTATTTTAATTAATTAACTGTAGGATTTGTGTGTGTTTTGGTGGGTTTTCTAAGTAGGCTAATGGTTCTCAATGAGGTGTACTGCCCCCTGGGGGGAGATTTGAAAATTTGTGAGGGAGTTTTTTGTTGTGCCCAAGAATTTACACATCATAATTCATACAATTTTATCTGTCTTTTATTAACCTTTTATATTGCAATAAAAGAATTATATTGATTTTTGGAAAATATATGTGTGGACAGATTATATTCTTTAAGAATTTCATTTCAGGATAGGGAGTATAGCATTAATTTTGTGGGGAAATTGGATCTGATAGGGTTGCAAGCCTCTGAAGTTCTGATAATTTTCTTTCTTTTTTCAAGTCATTATCATTTTATTTTTTTATTTTTTGGCTGCCCTGCATGGCTTGTGGAATCTTAGTTCCTGGACGACCCATGTCCTCGACAGTGAAAGTGTGGAGTCCTACCTACTGGACAACCAGGGAATTCTCTCATTATCATTTTAAATCTTTATCTTTCCTTGCTGTGCTCTCAAGCCTTGGACAATGTTGAACAGTGGTGATGATGGACACGTCTAGTCTTTTCTGACTCTTAAAGGAAATGCTTTCACCTCTTACCAAGATTTTCTTTAAATCACGAAAGGAAGTTGAATTTTATCAAACATTCCCTCCCCCCGCCTCGTCTGAGATATTCATATTTCTCTTGATGTGATGTGCCACATTGACAGATATTCCTTTACTATACATGTATTCTGATTCCTTTTCTAATGCTAAGCCCACCTCAAATTTCTGGGATAAATCCATCTAGGTGCTCTGACATCCTTTTTACATACTGCCACATTGTCTACTAGCGTTTCGTGTAGGATTTTGCATCTGTGTTTGTTAGTGAGACAGCCCTATCATTTTCCTTGCTCGTGGGGTTCTTGTCAGCTAGGCCGGCCTGGTGAAGGGAGTTGGGAGCACAGGCTCCTGGGGCCCAGATTTACCCAGACCCAAAGACCAGCCGCCCGCCTCCGCGCGGAAACTGTATGCAGGGCGCGCCCCCTGGCGGCTGCGGGGCGCAAAAGAGCCCGATGAGCCAGGCGAGGGGAAGGAAACCAGATAACATCAGGGGGTGCCAGGGCTGCGCGGGCCGTGGGCCTTCGCTGGGCCTGGTGACAGTGAGCAGCCCAGCTTCACAGATGGGTTGACCAGGACCCAGAGTGACAAAGTAGGCCTATAAATGTGGCGTCCTGACTCTTCTGAGCTGTGAGTTTCCTGAATCGTAATCTCTTTACCCATAAAGTGGGGATAATCCACCTGCCTGTCAGGAAAATGGGAGGAAGTTGTCACAGCACAGAATTCAGACTTTTCCAAGGACACAGAGGTGTCCTCTCCCGACCCCTCAGCATTCTTGTTTTCTTGTCTGTTACAAGCACTTGATAAATGGCAAGTGGGAAGAGAATTCAGGGTTAATGATACTTAGCTGTCCAGAATGAGTTCACATCACGGAGGTCTGTGTGAAGGAATCACATCTGTTAATTTATTAATTTTTGTTCATTATTTCATTATTGTTCATTTATTCAACAAATATTTATTGGACACCGTCATACGAGAAATAATGTCCCCCAAAAGATGTCTAGGCCCTAATCCCTGAAATCTATGCATATGTTAGGTTACATGGGAAAAGGGAATTAAGGTTATAGATGGAATGAAGGTTGCTGATCAGCGGACCTCAAAACAGGAAGATGGGGCTTCCCTGGTGGCGCAGTGGTTGAGAATCTGCCTGCCAATGCAGGGGACACGGGTTCGAGCCCTGGTCTGGGAAGATCCCACATGCCGCGGAGCAGCTAGGCCCGTGAGCCACAACTACTGAGCCTGCACATCTGGAGCCTGTGCTCCACAACAAGAAAGGCCACGACAGTGAGAGGCCAGCGCACCGCGATGAAGAGTGGCCCCCGCTTGCCACAACTAGAGAAAGCCCTCGCGCAGAAACGATGACCCAACACAGCCAAAAATAAATAAATTTATATAAAAAAAAAAAAACCAGGAAGATAATCCTGAATTACCCAGGCAGACCCAGTGTGATCAAAGAGTCCTCATAAATGAAAGGGGAGGCAGAAGAGTCAGAGGATATGGGACCAGTGGAAGCAGAGGTCAGAATGATGTGACTGCTGGCTTTGAAGATGAAGGGAGGCCACAAGCCAAGGAATGTGGGCACACTCTAGAAGCTGGAAAAGGCAGGGGAATAAATTCTGCCCTAGAACCTCCAGAAGGAATGCAGGCCTGCTGACACCTTGACTTTTAGCCCAGCAAGACTCATTCTGGACTTCTGATATGTAGGGCTATAATAACTGTGTTTGTGTTTTTAAGCCAGAAAGTCTGCGGTAATTTGTTACAGCAGCAATAGGAAACTGATACACTCTGCCTATGGATACAGTTCAAGCCACTCGGACAGATGGGCACAAATGAGTGGGCACATCCATTCATTTGTTCACCCCTAAAGCATTTAGGAAGTACTTACTATGAGCCAGACCCTGCTCAGAAGCAAGGCCGGCAAGGGACAAGTGGCTAAGGCACCGGGACTGCAGAAAGGGTGTTTGGATGATGCCTTTCCTCCTGCTCTTTCCACCTCCCAGAGCCAAGAGTGAGCCTGCAAGATGCCAGGGCCTCCCTCCGCGGGGTAACACCCGATGTGATTCAAACATGGTACCTCCCTCTGGGAGCAGCCAGTCTGGTGGCGGGGAAACAGGGATCAGAGAGGACACATTAGGTTACCTGGGATAAGGCAAGGCTGCCCTAACAAAGTGCTGACAAAATCCCAGAGGCTCAAAAACATAAAGGTTTATTTTGTTCTTCTCAATAGTTTGAGCTGAGTATTCCAGGTCAGTCTATGGGCAGTCCCACTCCCTGGAGTGAACGGGGAAGCCCTCTTGTTTCCCTGCCTTCCTCTAGGCCAGTGGTTCCCACCACAGGTGACTTTGCTCACCAGAGTACATTTGGCAATGTTTAGAGATATATTTGGCTGTCATGACTCAGGGTGTGATTCTGGCATCTACTGGGCAGACGACACGCATACGGCTAAATGCTCTCTCATGCTCGGGAACTGCCCTACCCCAAATGGCAATAGTGTCAAGTCACAAGACCAGCCCAGATAAAAGGGGTGAGGAGGAGCTCCAAAAATTTGTGGCCATATTTAACCTACCACATGGCATTTGAGGTGGTAGGGAGTTTTCCCAGCAGGTAAGGAGTGGTGTAAAGAGGGAGAGGGCACTCTGGGCAGAGGTACAGAGGTGGGACTAAACAGGACATGTCTGGGAAACATTCCACGTTTTGTGTCGTTGGAAGGGTAAATATTGGGAGTTGAAGGTGCAAAGATAAATTAGAGGTTCCTGAGAAGGGCCTTGAATGCCGTACCTGGAGTTTTAACTTGATCCTTTGAAAGTTTTGACCAGTCCGTATTTGTTTTCAAGAGTCCATTGTAGGGCTTCCCTGGTGGCGCAGTGGTTAAGAATCCGCTTGCCAGGGCTTCCCTGGTGGCGCAGTGGTTGAGAGTCCGCCTGCCGATGCAGGGGACACGGGTTCGTGCCCCAGTCTGGGAACATCCCACATGCCGCGGAGCGGCTAGACCCGCGAGCCATGGCCGCTGAGCCTGCGCATCCGGAGCTTGTGCTCCACAACAGGAGAGGCCACAACAGTGAGAGGCCCGCGTACTGCAAAAAAAAAAAA